>NC_057807.1:688107241-688264563 GCF_018294505.1 Triticum aestivum | reverse complement strand
GCATTGTGTTGTCACACCGTTGTTAAATGATAGACTTGTAGTATCGTGAGAACATGTAACGTATGTATGTGCATGTGTTTGTTTCTTGTACAAGGTGTGTAGTTAGTAGGATAGATCCTTATCTTGTATAGCTTGGACAAGGGTCAAGTCCATAACAATCTGCCGCACCTTGTACCCATGTTCAGCTATATTAACACGCATGCGGCCATGACATAAGTCATACTCTTCCACAACTATTTTCTTTCATGGTAATCAGAAGAGGTAATATTACTAGTGGTGTCTAAACTTGCCACGGATGTTCACTTCAATGCCTAAATTTAAAAAATGCGCTGAACTGGTTCTAAATCTTGACACGAAGAATGTGCAAATACGATGCTAAAGCCATTCATAGACGTAAAGTATGCTGATGTGGCACCGTATTTGGCTGACGTGGCATGAGTCCACTTGTAGCACGAAACATGATTTT
Organism: Triticum aestivum; assembly: GCF_018294505.1. Lineage (NCBI taxonomy): Eukaryota > Viridiplantae > Streptophyta > Magnoliopsida > Poales > Poaceae > Triticum > Triticum aestivum. The sequence goes on along the minus strand of NC_057807.1, from coordinate 688,264,097 downwards.
AGTTCAATAACTATGTCTCTGATTAGTGGGTCCTTCTATCAGCACGCAAGTAAAACTGAAATAAAAAAATGTCACTTAGATGGTTCAAACCTACGAACAGTGCGGCCTGCCTCCGCTGGCCACTATACAAAGCAAATTTGCGTCCCACCTATTGCACCTCAAGCTTAATTTTCTTTTTTGAGAATCACACCTCAAGCTTAATGTACTGTAGGAAAAAGCTTGTGCTACTTAAATGGGCTGCAGTTGTTGCGGCCCATTTAGCACATGTTAATTTTTTTAAAAATAATCTGTAAATTATAATCACACTGACACACATGCTACTACTCTGAATTCTGCACACATTATTATTTCAAGAAAAATATAAAATGTGTGTAGATTATAATCATAATAAATGCATGTATTATTTAACAAAAATTATAAACCAGACACATGCCATAAATATTCATGTGCACACAAAATAAATACATAGTCGTATGCAATAAAACCCCTAAAAACATATGTATGCAATAAAACAACTTACTAAACATGTTACTGTAATTTTGAGAAATATTCACGTATTATTTAGAAAATAATGTTTTTAAAAACAATCATGAGTGTTTAAAAATGTGTAGTAACTACCGACATTTCAAATATACTATCATGGATTATATATCGAAAAATATTAGATTTATACACGTATAGTGAATACAAACATTGTATACATGCGTGATTATTTTTAATTTATAGAAATATATGGATAACAAAATTTACTAAATATTTTATGCACATTCACTGGTGTACAATTTCGCTCATGACTTATATTCATATTTTTATGTAATGTAAATATAATTCACGAGTTAATATTCATATATACATTTTAAATTATGAATAATTTTTAGTTATAGAAAAAATATCGGAAATGTTAACGCCCACACGTGTGGCGTTTGCACATCGTCCACACGCCTCCATCACCACTCATTTTGCCACGTATGAATAGATGACATCAGCAGAATTTTTTTTGGTTTTCGGCTTAAAAATGTTGTATCTCCTAAATAAAAAAGCGAACTAAAAATCCGTTTTCACCATTAAATCCGTCTCGACGAGATCTTCAAAACTAGACCCTATATTGATATGTTTCGACGAATTTTTTTTTGCCAGAAGTTGCCACGATGTTTACACTGCAGTTGCCATAGGGCTTAAACTAAAGTTGCCATGTGGCAATTTTAGTTTGTAGATCATGGCAATTTTAGTATTTTGATGATGGCAACTCCAGTACTTTGACCATGAAAATTATTTTTTGTATGAACCATGGCAATTTTACGTGCATGTATCATGTCAATTTTAGTTTATGGTTCATGGCAAGTCTAGTTTCTTAATTCCTCGTTTTATAAATGTCAAAATTTACTTTTAAATGTAGAAGAAAATAGCTGAAACATATCATGGCAACTTCAGTGTAAACATCATGGCAATTCATATGCAATAGACATGGCAACTTTAATCCAAAAAAAATTCATCAAAACATATCAACATGGGATCTAGTTTCGAAGATCTCATCGCGAGGGATTTAATGGTGAAAACGGATTTTCGATCGGATTTTTCGTTTAAGAGATAAAACATTTTAAAAACTGAAAATCCAAAAAGATTTCTGCATGCATGCATGCGATGACGTGGCAATCTGTTTACATTAGAGACGTGTGGTGCATCTCCCTTCCTGCCACACGTGTGGCAGTTAGCGCGACCCAAAAATATTAAACTACATACCCACGGATTATCAGAATATGCATGTAATTACTCAAATGTTTGAATTATTAAATAATATTTACAAAATGTACTTTTAATATATTGAATTATTTAATATTGCAAAAGATCTTTATTTTTAATTATGCTATTTCAACTATATTAATGTTTCAAAATAATAAATGAACAATTTCTAAAGTTAGTTGTTTTAGTTTTATGTATAATATTCATAATTATTAATACCACATGAACAGTTGAACTTTATTTGTATTACTGTGATTATGAGTTACATACTTTTTAAATTTTAAAAAAATAACATGTGCTGAATGGGCTGTACTGAGTGCAGTCTATTTGAGTTCTTTTTAGAGATAACATGCCTTACTTTATTGACCGAAAGTTCCAGTCACCGGTATTATAGATATGTCATGAGGATTCATAAGCCACAAATGGCGTCCCTCATTGACGGGGAAATGACCCCCGGTAGGCGCATCCACACTTAACGATTTTCAAAAACAAAGGGGCAGCAAGTGCCCCTCAATATATCAGCACTTGTTCCATCCATCCGTACGACAAGATAACCCCTCCACGGCGGAGAAGCATGGCAACAGTGCACTCCTCTCTGTTGACCGAAAGAGGCATGGCTACGGTTCGCGACGCTCCCCTGACCCGAGCGACCGGAGTCCGTGCGGCCCGACAGTGTTCCAACTACTCCGTGACATGACCACAGATGTGCCACAGTGAAGCCTTGTCGGTGCGTCCCGCAGCCGGCGGGCCCCGCGCAAAGACCAAGATGGTGACACCGGGGCTCCGCGCCCGTGTAGACTTACCATTGTACCCTGGGGGCCGTCCTATAAGAGCAGGAACCCTCCATGCAGGAGGAGCGGCTTCCCTTCGGTTCACATCTCCATATCCACCACCCACACACACGCATTTTTCCAGGGAGAAGGAGAGGGCTAGCTCTTCTTACTCCTCCATCCAACACAACTCAAGGGGCATCATTGTAGTCCTCTTGTGATCATAGTTTTAAATAGCCGGCTATAAAAAGGTTATAGCCCGCTATAGCCTTTTCAGCAGGGTGCCGCTAAATGATCGCCTTCACAAATAGCCCGCTATAGCCTGCTATAGCTGATTTGGAGGTCCGCCGCTATTTTCCATAGCCCGCTATTTAAAACATTGCTTGTGATACGTCTAGTACATCTTGCAGGACCAGGGGTGTTAGAACATCTCCAGCCGCGCCCGCAACAAGCCCCCCCAGGCGATTTTTCGGTCGCCGGCGCCAAAAAATCGCCGTGCCCAGTCGCGTCCCCAGGGGCCCATTTTTCGCCGGCTCGGGCCGAAATTGGCGCTGGCGGACCCAACCTGAACCTGGCGCGCTGGGGGTCGCTCGGGGGCGCCGGGCGAATCTTTTGTGGCGCGAAAGCACCGTGGGCCAGCCGCGTCAGCGACTCGACTCCCTTCTCGTCGCTTCGTCATCCTCATCGCCTCGTTTCCCGCGGCGAATCAATGCCAAAGCTGCGTGCGCTGCCGCCCCGGCCAGCCTCCATTGATGCTTCACGAGCGGCGCAGTGAAGTCCGGGCGACGCGCGTCCCCTCGGCCGCCACGTCTCCCGCCACGCGTAACGCGCCGGCCAGCCTACCGCGCGGAGCTCCCGCATATATAAGATGACAACGAGCGCACCGGAGATACGAACACGCACTACACCGCCGACGCGCCCACTTCTCCCTTTTGCTCCTCTTGCCGTCTCCAGCTCAGAAGGATGACCGAACGCTTCCCAGGCGACGGCGCGGCGGAGAATGGTTTCGGCCGCCGCCATCTGCATGAGGATGAGGCTCGCCTCCTCTTCGAGGCCGAGTACCCGGCCCCGCCGGACATGCGGGTGCCCGGGTCGTGGAGGATCAGCGCCGGCGGCGTGCTGGTGCCACCATCGCCCACCGGGGCGGTGCGGCGTGCGGAGATCGCACGCATCCGCGCGTCCCTGCCGCGGGTGGCGAGGGAAGGCCCGCGGTACACCCCCGACAGCAAACTCCGGGAGCCCTATTTCCGCCGCCGACACGCCGAGCAGCTCGAGGCGACGAATGGCGTCGTGCCCTCCGGTAGGCTCAACTCTGAGGGCCGGCGCCGGTGGTGGGGCGTACCCGGCCGCACGTTGGAGGCCGTCCTCGAGTACATCGAGGGCGGCAACACGCCGCGCCTCGAGTACCCCGCTCCCCCGACCTTCTCACGCCGTCATGGGAGCTCCTAGACGTTGAGGCGTATAAAGCGGCCCGGCGCGTCCTCCTCCTCGTCCGGCCGCTCGTCGGATCTCCCTGCCTCCGCCCTGTCAAGCTGGAGCCCCAGGACACGCCGGTCAGCGCGCGCACCCGCCGCTCCTCCGGCGTCCGCATCGGCGACTCCACCCCCCCATCCGGCCGCTTCGTCCTCGTCGTGCCCAAGCCGGAGCCCAGCCTCCCCTCGGAGTACGAGGAGATAGCCCGGCGCGACTTCTCCGACGAGGACGCCCTGCAGTGGGCGCGGGACGACTACCTCCGCGACGAGATGGTCCGGCAGCGCCGGGCCCTAGAGGACATCGGAGCCCGCAAGCGCGGGCGCGAGGACGAGCACGGCGTCGTCATCCTCGACAGCGACGACGAGGAGGCTGCCCCCGGACCGTCCAACCCGCCGTGCCAACCGGGGGAGGGATGCAGCAGGGACGGCGGCGGGGGAGGCGGCGGCGACGACGATGACGACGACGGCGACTACACGCGGTTCTACAGCCTCCTCGGCATGTAGAACTGCGAGGGCGGGCGGCGGGAGGCGGGGAGCGGCGAGGCGGACGGCAAGGAACGGCGATGGAGACGGCGAGTGGCGGCCTCTAGTACTTTTTTTTTCTTTTTTTTTGTAAAATATGTTTAAGTTTGAACGAACTCGTCGAAGTTTGCAATGAATTTGCGCTGCTTTTATACCGTGTTTAGATTTTTTAAAATAACATGGGTGCCGCGACTGGGGGGCATCACGCCCCCAGCGCGCGGGTTAGCGCCGATGCGCCCCCAAGGGGCGATTTTTAGCCCCTCCTAAGGGGCCAACGGCTGGAGATGCTCTTACCTCCTACGGAGGGCCCCGAACCTGAGTACGTCGCGTGTTGCAACACCGCTTGTACCCAATTTCGTTTCCGGAACCCACCGGTGTCCTTTGGCCCCAACCATGTTTGATAATTAAGTCTACACATGGCATCTGCCATGACCATACCACGACACTCATCTACATGTAAATCATGTTTTGCTAAACTATGTGCCTCCATATTGAAGAGCCTACCTTCAAAAACAAAATTACATGAAAGAACGTAAAACAAAATTACATGAAAGAACGTCCCTACTAGTAGCATGTATCTCATTCACAATCAGAGCAAATAGGCCTCAAAGTGCCTCCGTGTATGTCCTGCACCACTGACTTACAATCTGAAGCAATTTTGATCTGCTGCGCCATGAGATTCTTTGCAAGAGAGAGAGTTTCCCGACATGCAAGGGCTTCGAGAATCGTATGATCCGTCAGCCCTTGATAGACTAGCGCTGACGAGACTGCATACACGCCTTGGTCATCGCGATAGACAGCATATAATAGCTCCTCACTGCGATATTTTTTGCGCAGCGCCGCATCATTCACCTTGTGAGTTCCAACAGGAGGTACCCAGGCGCTGGGTACAGTGATTACATGTACCGGCATACTACTCCTTCGTGTAGCCGATTTAAGTAACACGAGCTTTTTACCTGAGTATACATCAAGGATAAGGGGCCGCTTTTAAACATATAGTTATGTGTTGGAGTGGCTAGCACACAGGTTGCTCTCACGCTTCAGGTCGCATGTTTGATACCTATCGGGCACCATTTTTCATTTTGATTTTCCGTCTCCAGGACCCAATAGTCATAGAGACACAATATTTAACTAAAATCCAGTTCCGTTGCTAGAAATGGACACCATGCCATGTCAACTAAATACCGTGCCGCATCAGCACACTTTACGTCTACATATGAAATTACCACCTTATTTGCACGTTATGCCAAGTTTTAAGATTAGTTTGGTGTATATTTCAAGTTCAGGCATTAAAGTGAACATCATGTCCAGTTCAAGCACCACTGATATTGCCTCTAATACCCCAACCCTATTTCCAACAAAAAAAATTCTTAACCATGTCTCACCACTTGGTCTGGTTGAAACGAGCGACCTATCGACACATGATTGGGATCCTACGGGATAGAATTGTGTGTGACTCTAGGCGCCCGGCCGTAATTTTTGTTAACGTCGTACGTACTCCCGCGTGTGCGTCTAGCTATTCTGCGTATTGAATTTGGGTGCATTTGGGTCACCCCTGTCCCGTTGACCTAATTGCATGTGTTCTCTTACGTAGATGGGTGCATGTGTGGGCCGATATGGGTGGGCTTTGTTATCGCTGCCACGTGATTGCTAGCTCGTGTATGAGTCTCGCCACCTGCAAAAAAAAAAGTATGCGTCTCGCCAGGGTCCACGCGTAGTTGCGATCGCTGCCTTGACCGGTGCCGCTTTATTCGTTTAGTCCAGAAACGGTGTCGCTAGCGGTTTCTTGTTCCTTTTGGTTTTCTCCTCCGATCTTTTCGTGGGTTATAAATAGGCCTTCCCTCCTGTGATCTCCCAGTTGTTCTGTGGGATTTGTTTCTTTTTTCCCATCTACTACTTCGCCGCAACATTGACCGCCTCAGCAAGGTAATGGGAGCACATACGTGCATCGATGTATATAAACATCATACTGGTTGATGTTTTCTCAGTCTGTGTTATTTGCATGCAGACTTCAACCATCGGCATCGGCTTTTCAGCACCGCCACTAGCCATGACTTTCAACTGTAACTGTATGTACTCCTGAAGTGGCATTCTTCTGCAAGAAGGGCATTGAGCTAAAACAATCACGAGAAAACCAACACGGCTTATTGTGAGAATGTGTAGGGCACAACAGCTGGTTTAATCGAGCCGTTGAGCTGCTTCTAAGACTTCTACAACTGCATTCACCACAAGGTTGATCAAAAGGACAACTTCGCCGAGCCGTATTGTACTACCCGAATGGAGGGCTTCCCTCGTTGATCAAAAGATCATCCCAATTAGTGGTGGAGCTTGCCAAAGATTATTGGTGGGGTAAAGCAGACTTGAGGGGGCCATAAGGACAAATTCAACTTAAACTTTGACAATCTTCAAGATTTTAGCTTAACTAATGGTATTTCACATAATTCTCGAGGGTATGGGGGCCATAGCCCCCCTTGGCTAACAAATTATTTTGTTCTGTTTTTTTATCTCGACTAATATTAGGGCCTGTACAATGGTACTATTTTTAGAATGTCATGTAAGATAAATGATGATGTGGAGGAGAGAGAAATCATAAGAAAGGCTTGTATTATCTTATTTAAGAAAAGACAAGAGATGATCTCTTAACACAATATGTCTCAACATGTTTTTAGAAATAGCTAGTTATTGTAGACAAGGCTAAGAGATGACCCATTATAGATATGTTTTTTTTTGTTATCTCTAAATTACATGAAAAAATTAAGATAACACTATCTTTTCAAACCATTGTACATGCCCTTAGGAGTCTAAGTCACCAGCAGGGGTTAGACTACGAGTCGGTGAATAACGTGACGGTGTGTGCCGACGACACTAGAAACGAGGTTAAGATCAAAATATGGGCTAATTCCAAGCTGGGCACGGTGAAGCAAGTCACATTCATGCATTACAACATGTCAAGCGTGCAGAATCCCTTCCTGATTGATCAGCACTACTGCACCCACAACATTGACCGCCCAGGCTAGGTAATGGGAACAGAACGTGCATCCAATGTGTATATAAACGTCATCCTGATTGCAGTTTTTCTCACTGCGTATTATTTGCACGTAGACTTCAGCCATCAACATGAATGTTGTGAGATAAATCAGTATCTATGGCTCTTCGGCGGCACCAATAGGCATGACTTTTCACTCCATACGTACCCAGTAGGAAGTGCACAGAATGTGGCAATGTGCAAAGCACAACAACTGGTTTGATCGAGCCGCAGAGCTGCTTCTAAGACCTCTACAAGTGCCTAGAACACAAGATATGCCTTCTGGTTAAGCCTAATAGTTGAGTGTTGAAAATGTAGCCACATCTTAACAACTATAGAGCTGATGGCATGTTGAGACGTGTCGGTCTTACATCTGTGCCATCTTGGAAAGCATGTTCGAATGGAACTGAACATGGTGGAAGAAAACCTCTCGAAACAAGCATTTGCCCTGCATTATAGATAAAGAAGAAACCAAATTATGCAACAGAACAGTACAAGATAATGAGGAAGCCCTCTTACAAAGCAGACATGGGGTAACCAGACAATGTAAACTCACATGACTATCCTTCCCCTCCTCTCCATTTGTTCACGCTGCAACCGAGAGGCTTATGAAAGGGAACAATGTTCAATGGTGCGCTACCTTCGCCTCTGCCATTAGGGGGCGCAAATGGCAGACTATACACTGAGAAGGCGCGCATGACCATTGGGGTCACCTCCGACGACGGCAAGACTATTTCCCCTCTGCCATGTTTGCTGGACGACTTCACCATGTGGTACGCGGAAGATCAACATGTGTTCTCCTACCTGCTAACCACATTGTGGCACGAGATGGCTATCCAGGTGGTGTCTTGCCACGCCGCAGTGGAGCTGTGGAGACGGCATCCTGAAGCCAGTTTGGGATGCTGGTGATTCTCAAGTGCTCTTGGCAAAAACTGCTTGGGTGGTGCACCTCATCTTATAATCGTGCATGAGTGTGTGTAACCATGCGTTGGATGTACGAGGGGGGAAATTGGGCCTGGGACAACTGGGGCTGTAGCCCTAGGCGTGGGCCAACTAGCACTTGAACATATAAGTTGCAAATATTTGAGAATTTGTGATACATAGAAGCCCAGCCCCAGTCTTCACGTACAAGGCTTTAGCCCATTCACTACACGACTCGCAGCCTATGCCGACGGCCCTGGTCCGTCGGCACAGGCCATATGCCGTCGGCGTAGATCTATGCCTACGGCTGCCGTCGGCATGGCCCCGTCGGCATAGATCACATCAGCGTAGATGTGTCAGACCGTCGGCATAGTATAGCCGTCGGCATAGGTGCCTATGCCGACGGCCAGCCGTCGGCATAGTTTATCCGTCGGCTGTGTTTTTTGCCTGACGGCAACGGGCGGTGCCGTCAAAAGCGCTGACGACTAAGGGAACGACACGTGGCAGGGATATGCCGACGACTTTGCCGTCGGCATAGGTGGACCTAGTCCTCCTGGCGGCAGGGCTATGCCTAAGGCAAAGCCGTCGGGGCTTTGCCGTAGGCATAGCCCAGCCACGTGTCACACCCCAGGAAGCCCTGGGCTCATCTATGCCGACGGCTTTGTCGTAGGCATAGTTTTTTTCCCTGTTTTCTCTTTTTCAATTCATTTGACAGCATTTCAGAGCAGAATAATATGAGATTATGCAGAAATATGACAGTTCATCATCTAAACATACCAAAGTTCATCATCATCATTTAAACATACTCAAATTCATCATCTAAAGATCATCACTGGTGAAAGTTCATGAACATAAATAGTGTACGACATGGAACATGAAAGGTATGGCACGATGGCCACATGCACGGACCGCCTCCGCCAAAACCACATCGACATCAAGCAAGACCGCCGCCGCCAAGACCACCTCCGCCAAAACCGCCACCGCCAAAACCGCCATCGCGACCACCACCACTCTGCCAGATCGGAGTGACTGTGGTCGACGTAGCAGGAGTCAAGCCACCGGTCCCCTACATGTTTGAGAGAAGATTCTAACGGTAAATATGATATGATAGTGTTGAATGAACGGGATCTAGTTAAGGAAAATGTACTAACCAGACTATCACTCCCTAGTGCCACCCATTCATCGAACGTGGGCATGTGTGGGGGTTCTCCCGCAGGTGGTGGTGGGGTTCCAATTTGTGGTGGCTCCGTGCGGTTAGTCCAAGACGCCAACATAGCCTAGATGTTAGTTAAACAAGCAAACTAGAAGGTCAGAAGGAATGGAAGTGCAAATTTTAGCTTGGGCTTAAGCGGGCAAAACTAACCGTCATCGCTTGACGGTTGTAATCATCGTTTGCCTTCACTCGTTGCAAGTACTCCCACACCTCAAGATTCCTATGCTCGACAAAGGCCTTATATGCCTGCAAAATTTAGGTTGTTTCTAAGTGAGCGATGCTGAAAAATAAACTGAGAATGCTAGAGAGAAAGAAGATAAAGGGGAAGTACTTACAACATGCTGGCGGGCTAAGGGAGTCTGTGAACGCCCCGTACTCTAACTGGCTCGGGTTGGTAGCCCGAAGCCGTGTGTAGGAGATAGAAGGAGTGATCAAGCCATCGAAACACGGATACCGGCCATGTGACTTCCCCTGGATGGCCACCACCGCCGTGTCGTCGATCTGAGACTGGGCGACCTCAGGAACAGGAACATTCGGATGCAACTTCTGATAGTTCTGAGTGTAAGACTCCAGGTGCTCCTTGGTGTTGCCGTAGTACTGGCTATCGCCGTCCTTGCGATCACTCCGCTCGCGGGCCAGCTTCCACGACTCAATGTCTGAGAGCGGCCTCTTCAACTTGTCCTCCTGCAACGTCAAACAGAAGTTAGCCATACATAAGAACATGACGGTAAAGAAGAACAAAAATGCATCATGCATATATATATACCTTCATGGCCTTGAAGCCCCAGTGGTTCCTGTTTCCTTGGCCCTGTGCCCCGTCTCTTCCACGGTTAACCCAGGCCTTCCTGCTCTTGGCAGCAAACTCTGCATCATTGCCGGGCCACCTATCCACCAAACTCGCCCATCCATCATCCCTTCCATAGCACCAACAAGGAACAACCTATGCAAAATTTGGAAGCATGACATGTGAGCACGAAACATATAGTTGACTGCTTGAAACAATGAAAAGTCAGTAATAGTTACCTTCATGAACTGCTCCCTGTTCAAGGTAAGTCCTTGCCTCTGCGCTTGAGTTTTGCTCATCTTTTGGTGCAGGTAGATGTGGTAGTATTGCGATACGGCAACCCATCGCACCTCATACTTCAACTGACGAGCTTTCTTCTTCGCAACTGCAAGCAAGACCACATCGGCTCTGGCCTTGTGCTCGTCAAGAACTCTATAGAGTTGCTGCAATCATGCATAAACCAGAAGCAAACAAGGCATGAGTTGAGTGATTCAATGATAAACTGAAGACAAGTGATTCAGAAGAGAACAAGGCATGAGTTGAGTGATTCAAAAGAGAACTTACCCAAAATTTGTTGATCACGGCCTTAGCGACCGTCCCGTACTCCGCGTGGTAGGAAGCTTCACTACAAAAAAATACACTTCCGTCATGATACGTGTTTGTCACGGTAGGTCGTGTTTTTTGTCATGCATGTACATCCATGACGATTTTATGACAGAATCAAGATAGTCATACCTGTGCTATCGTAGAAGTGTTCCATGACATTACCAAAATTATTATCACGGAAATGTCCACTTCCATGACGATAAATCGTGCGTCATAGAAGTGCTTTCGTAAAGGGTGACCGACACGTGGCATCCACCGTAGCGGAACGCCGTTAAGCTACCGAGTCAGGTTTTGGATCCGATAACCCGTTAACAGCCCCGACCAATGGGAAATTTCCACGTGTAAAATTCTTATTGGCCGGACGAAACATGTGTCAGCTCGTCAGTGGGTCAGATAGGCGCCTATGATATGTTGACATGTGCCATAGCCCACCACTTGCCCATTTAGCTTACAAAGCCGGCCTTTTTGACTTGGTCAAAAGTTAACGGGCTGGCCCATGAAAAGCCTGTTAACGGTCTCTTCGAAAATAGCCCATTTTACGGCGCGTTAACTCACGACCCGTTAGGCCCTAAAGGAAATCGGCCCAACAACGTCATGTGGGCCGTCGAATATAACACCAGCCCATTTCACTTTCGGCCCATGTATGACCCATGACGTCTTTCGGCCCATATGAGGCCTTCATATCTTTCGTCCCTTTACAGGCCCACGGTGACTCTAGCCCATAATGAACAGTAATTTTCTTTGTACCCATTAACGGCCCGTGATTTACATGGGCCGTTTCCAGCCCGTGTTAGCTTTCGTATTGACGGCCCATACGTTCCTGGGCTCCTTTTTGGCCCTCGATTACTTCTGGCCCGTTATTGGCCTGTTCCCCTAATGGGCCAAATTTGGCCCATGGCAAGAGTCGGCCCGTTTCTGGCCTATTAACCCATTGCGTTGTTTCTAGCCCGTCCTATATTCTAGCCCATTAACGACCCATTATGCCTGTGATAGAATTAAGCCTTTGCTGTCCTACGGCCTATTAACGGTCCATTACCATGCTGGGCCGATACCAATTACGCCCGTTTACGGCCCATGTAGACCCATTTATCCGACGGCCCGAGGCCCACCGATTTTACAGCCGTGTTGGAGGCCCATTTATCGACGGCCCGTAGGAGACCCATGGATCCTACAGCCCGTACATGGCCCATGGTAGTTGAGGCCACTAGCAAACCAGGGAAAAAGAAGACTAGGAAATAAATAAGGCCGAAACTAACGCTAGGCTATTACGGCGATTGCACAGATTACATCCACTCGACATCAAAGATCACCACCAGTGCAAATATAGGGAACACCCTACACTATACAAAAATGGCTTGTTATTTTCTTTAGCTGGTGGATGCACGTTAAGAATAAATTTTGTATCGCACCAAAACAAATTACAACTATATAACAAAAGGAAGGTTGGCATAAAACTTAACAGTCTAGCAGATAAATACACCACCAGAAGTTCAGAAGCTCAGTTCATTTGACCTGACTGTTACGTTTTCATGTTGTATTGTCCGATGGAGCACCATAACCCTCGCCTTCATTTCCCCTAGGCTCCAGAACAACATAGAAAATGTCTGATAGTCTGGTTTCAAAACCATGCATATCTTGACGACATCGAACAATGTCTCTCCTTGTTTCACAAAGGGTCTCTGTTAGGGAATGGACTTGTGTCTGGAGCGCAGATACAACATTGCTTTGAGCTTGCATATCTTGATCATGAGGCAGTTTGGACGATATTTCCTTAACAACCAACCTAGTATTACGCGGGAACGTGCTTTTGGCACTGTTAGTGGACAAGTACTGACCCACTGCAGCAAGAGCTGACATTGCGGTTATAGTTGCCTTGCCACCTTCAGAAGGTGGCGGTTCCACCATTTTTTCCATAGCTTGCTGAAAAGTTGAGGTTTTACATTAGTAGTACTAGAACAGAAGATATTAAGGAGGCAGCAAAACCAAACAAAATAGCTTTGGTCTATATACAGAACTTATTCTGGTGAACCCATGTAAAATATTAGTTGTATTTTATTGCAAAGTACATAATAAAACCAGGTTCCAAACATATGACCATGTACCATCGCTAATTTATTGTCTATTTCTTCACATTGCATTGAGGGCTAAGGTTAAAGAGACGAAGTTTATAATACGGTAAGCATAGTATGACATCATTCATATCACAAAACAACTGAGAATAGACAAACAGACAATTGTAACATTGTGTGGGCAAGTCCAGCACGGAACTAGATTACGGGTCAAGATCAAAGGAACATCACTCCTCTCTTTTAAACCTTGTAAGGTGCAATGATACACTAAGACAATTGTGTATAAAATTGAAAAGAGTAGTAGACATTGGCTGCAAACCATGCAGTTCAAGGCACAAGCCAGAGTAAGTAGTAGTTAAAAGGCATGAGGATTAAGGACTTACAACAGCGGCTTTGACTGCTGTAGTCATGCCCTTCTTCTTGCTGGTGTGACAGTCCTTGAAGATTTCCACAGCATTTGTTTCAGGTACTTTTTGGTCCTTGCGGGCTTTCCTCTGCATTTCGAACAAGTCAATATAGATCTGATAATATGGTACAACGAAAAGAGTGAAACAACAGCTAATTACAAGAGCCTCGTAGTGTGCAATATAGCTATGAGATCCTGTCGTCTGTTGGAATTTCACTTTCGTACGGTTGGCCTTGTTCTTCGAACAGTTCACCTACAAGAAGATAGATTTGTGTGGCACATGCGTAAATAGGACTTCAACATGTGATCTGATCACACACACACACACACACACACACAGATATATATATATATATATATATATATATATTTATATGTACCTGATACTTCAGATCAGACCAGTGTTTAACAAGGCCCCTCCAGTCTTCATCCGATATATTTCTCACTATTGTGTTTTTATGCAAGGGTATTTCAGAGTCTGCCGAAAGAGAAGCAGCAAAGAAAAGAGAGAAGTCGCGCCAGCTTTCTTCGCGGGTATGCACGACACGTTACAACGCTATAAAGGGTGCAGTGTCAGCAGATGGAGACGGTAAACGTAGCTCTGGAGTTGATGACCTCGCTCGCAATGAACCACCATCCCAGGTGCTTGCTTTAACTTCGCGGTGTCATATGTGGTTGCATGTTCCATATGGTGTCTAGCTTGTATTCGAAAGGCCGAAGTCGGTCTGATAAGGAAAGATATTTTTTTACATGGACCACCATCCCGTGAGCACCAGAAGAAAAATAGCTAGTCAGGGCACTGGCCAAGCTAGTGATAAGCCCACCAAAGATAGGCATCACCTGGAAGCCAACTAAAAAGCTACGATGGTGGCGAAGCAGCCCGCCTCCCACCAGGCTCTCAGGTCCTAGATGATCATGCTCACCACTCCAGCCGGATGTCTAGCTTATATTGCTTCCAATTTTTTTAAATTGCATCTGCTTAGCTTACACATTATACCTTTGAATGTGACATGCCTTTCTGTTTTTGGTACATACTAGTACATCTGTGTATTGACCATGTTCTTACATCAAACTAATGTTCTTGTGTATCCCTCATCAATCACTTATGACGAGGCAGGCAGGCAAGGGGACTACTCCTCATTTAAAGAATGCAGCGTCAGCCTCCCGACATGATTCTCAAGAAACAGAAATCCTAGATGAAGATAGTGAACGTAGCTCTGTAGTTGATTACAGTATTTCCCCAACACTAGTATCGCATGTGGTTGCTCTAACTTGGCAGCGTGATATGTGGTTGCATGTTGCATATGGTGTCTAGATTGTAATTCTTCCAATCTGGTTAAACTGCATGTGCTAGTCTGCTTAGCTTATACATTATACATGTTAATGTGACAGGCCTTCCTGTATTTAGTACATAGTACATCTGTCTATTAAGCATGTCCTTACATAAAACTATTGTTTTTTTGTATCCCGCATCAATCAATATGACGAGAAACCTTTAGTATATGCAGTGCGATATTAGTTGCATCTTTCATATGATTTATAGCATGCGCTGCTTCTAATTTGTTGAAATTCCATTTATGATGGGACACTTTTAACTTGGCAGAGTCATATTGGTTGCATCTTTCATGTGGTGTCTAGCTTGCATTGCTTCTTATTTGCTGGAATGGTTTCTGCTTAGTTTACACAAACAGTTGTGAACATGCCATGCCGTCCTGTTTTTCGTACATATTCCATCCTGGTATCATGTGTTTGCCTTACATCAAAGTAGTGATTGTCAGTATCATGTATGAATTAGTTCTGAAGAGAGAATTTTATTGCTTTTTCTTGTCAGTTTTACTTGACAATTCAAAATCAATAAAGCGAAAGGAAGTTAGCAAGGCAGCGGATAAAGGTGCTCCTTCCGAACGGAGGGCCGCTACAGTTTCTACTCCTCCACACCCCCAAGATGATTTCCAAGTCAACACATGCATAGACACTCAACAAAACTATGTTCATGATGAGCACGTCTCCCCTAGTGCAGCATCACCAGTGCTCCCTCTAACTTGGCATTGTTATATGTGGTTGCATGTTATGTGTGATGTCTAGCTTGTATTGCTTCTAATTTTGTTGAATTCCATCTGCTTACTTTACACAATATACTTGAATAAGACACGTGTTCCTGTTTCTAGAACATACAATATCTGTCTATCACACCATGTTCTTACATCAAATTACTACTATTGTGTAACCTGCAACAATCACTTATCATAAGACATGTTTGACTTCGGAGTGTGATATAGGTTACATCTCGCATTCTTTTCTAGCTTGTACTACTAATTTGTTGAAATGGCACTTATGACGAGACAGTTTTAACTTGGTAGAGTGATATTCATTGCATCTTTCATATGGTGTCTAGCTTCCATTGCTTCTAATTTGTTGACATGCCTTCTCCTTAGTTTACACATCATAAGCTGTCAATATGCAATGCTGTGAATATGCAATGGCACTAATGACGAGAGACCTCTAACATGGTAGTGTGATGTTGTTTGCATCTTGCATATGATTTATTTCTTGTACTGCTTCAGATTTGTTTAAACGAAATTTATGATGAGACACTGTTAACTTGGCAGAGCGATTTGTAGCATCTTTCATATGGTGTCTACCTTCCATTGCATTGCTTCTAATTTGGTGAAATGTATTCTTCTTAGTTTACACATCATAGTTCTGGTTATCTCTTCCGTCCCGTTTTTCATACATATTACATCCTCCTATCATGTGGTTGTCTAACATTAAAGTTCAGTTCGTCTGCATCAAGCATCAATTTGTTCTGAAGAACTAAATTTTTATTTGTTTTTCTTGCCAGCTTGACTTAACATGGCACAGAGAAAGAGAAAGAAACACAGAATGGTAGGGAATGAGAAGCGGATGAATCCTGCAGATTCTGCTGGTACTAACGGTGCAATAGAACGTCAAAGTCCAGCAGAAAATTCTACAAACACGGCATCCCATGCTACACAAGCTGCAAAAAAAAGCCAAACAGAAACAAATAGCTGCCACCAAACAAACAGAGACAACCCTAGTTCTTGCAACACCTACCACAGTACTACCAGCTGCATGACTTACTCATGCGTCAACTGAGCTAGCAGCACGTTCCCGAGCTCCCTTGCCACCTGACACTACTTCCCAAGCACTCTTGACACAAGACAAGTTGGCAATATTAGATGAACCTTGTGAGCTTCAACAGCAAGAAGGTAGTTGCTGGAGTCAAGTTACAGTTGCATGCTTCTTTATATGTAGTCTCACAGTTTGATGTACGCTAACACTTCCTATGTTCGTTGTTCGACTAGCACCTAGGCGCAAGAGGAAACAAACATCAGGGATATTGCTTGATAGGTTAACTAAATCTAGAGGAGGAAGAATGGAGATCCGTTTTGAGGCAGGTTTAAAAAGGCAACGTGATGCTACAGAGTCAGCCAAGTTAGTATCAGAGGCAGCGGTTGTCATTAGGTGTCATGTACGTATCCTCCCAACATGGATTCAGTACAGGAATGGCAAAGATGAAACACAGTTCAACACCTTCCTCGACCATTTATCTGTAAGTATGGTTATGTATGGAAACTAGTAATATCATCTTGCTCTGTCCCATACTTTCTAGGTTGCTAATAATGAGACTCCCATAATTTTCAACAGATGAGGTTCATGTTGGATAGCCAAGATGATGCAACCAGACAAGCTTGAACCCATGTTTTCAAGTCTGCTCTACGACAGTAGGTTAGTCGATTTTTTAATGAACCGTCCGATCTATAAGGAATGGGCAGATGGCCTTCGTCTACCTCCCGCCAGTCACTGTTGACGATCTTTCTCGAACCGCCAGCGACCACCGGCCCAGACCCCTGCCTCCGCCGCCCCACCCTCCCCACGACCTCACACCACCGCCGTGCTTGGCAGCGCCCCCAGGCCATCCCTTTAATCCGGGCCGACCTCCAGATCGGGCGCCAGTAGCTCTAGGCCGCACAGGTACCTAAGATAAACACCAAGGCGCTGCTTCTCTGGCGTAATAGGCGTACTAGCGCCTGTTACGCTGGGGAATGCTTCCGTTAATTGGGAATCAACTGGCCAGAAATTGAAATTCAGGGGGGAGACGGACCTCTAGCTAATGTGAAATAGTATATGAGGAGAAACCTTGTGCATCACGAGTTACTAGGAACATCTAGTATCAAGAAGAAGCGGTCAACTAGTGTCTTCTGTGGGTTGAATACCGTGCAAGCAGAGACATAAGATTTGCACGAATAACGGAAGAGGGGGTACCTTTTTCGGTTGCCGGTGTGGTCACCTCCACATGTCGCGCCGATCTTCTTCTTTTTACCCGGGAAACCATCGTTCGAAATTTCCAAACACAAGCATTCACGTTTAGAGTACTCTTGAATTATGAGGATTGACCTAAATAGATAACGTTATATTTGAACTTGTATGTTTGAAAACCTCATTAAATTATCCGCTTCTTTTTGAAATTTTGACACTTGAAAATCCTATAACTATGATTATTTTGGAATGGAGGAGCTAAATTTGAATCTATTTCGTACACGACTACATATGCTATTATGTACGAAATCAGAGAAAAGATTGGTGCCCCCATAATTTAGGTATGGTTTACAAATGCCATGATACCAAATTCAAATAATTGAATGGACTTCATGTTGAATTCGATTTTTTTAAACCACCTTAAGTTGAATTCAAATGTATGCTAGTTCATAGGTAGCTATTTATAATGTTCATTGTGTAACTTCCATATGTATAATGTGCTTTACACACACAACATGAACTATACTCACGTTTATATTCGATTGCTAAAGCAATGCATTGTCTGGAGTTCAAAATACTAACTATGTGGATCAATTGTATCGAATAATAACATAGACATGCTCAAATTCTATAGAATCTAGATGTCTGATGGATCAATGACCGCTCCTTACGCGAATTGCAAATATCATGATCCCATCCTAATATTTGGATACAAGTTATATCTTTAATCAATGTGTTCAGCAGTCTTTTACGTGTAGTTTCACTCTCCATCGGTGGTCTCTCACGCATGCTCACACACTCTCTCTCGAGGTGTCTTTCTCGCACACATGTTCTAGATATAACCCTTCCTCCCTCTCGTAACCATTTACAACCGTTTTCACTAACCTTTATCACAAGCACTCTTCCTCTTGCAAACATACACACGCACAATCCCCATTGACCCTTTCTATATACATGGACCTGCCTACGTGTTTCATGTACGCACATTATCTTTAGGCCTGTCTCTCACGCATTATCTCACACCTCTCTTCCTAATCGATGAGTATGATTCTAACAGAGCATTCTGTAGGATGCCTCTTAAAGTTAGGTTGGATGAATAGTAATATCAGAGATAAAGGGGTTACCTTAGTCTGAGAACCTAGGGTTACAAATCCTAGCCGGCTTTGTCAGTGGACACAGAGTCCTTCACAATTCTGCTATCTTTGTCTTGTACGACTAGTCATCCATGGGTCTTCCTAAATGCGTCACGGGCCGAACAATGTGGTGCAGGACGGAACCGAACGAAGGGCCTCACCTCGACCCACCGGACCTCACGTGGTGACACACCCTCTGCCCCACATCTCATTATCTTCTCACACCCACACATACCAACACAAACACCACACACATAGAAAATTTCTCCTGGTGCTTCTATTCCCCCCTTGCATATACACACTCAAGGGAATGAAATTTCTCGTTGTGACGTCATATTCGTCTCTCTCTCTCTAGACCACTCTCATTTCTCGTGCTATCTCTCCCATGCCCCCCGTCGGCCCCTCTATCCATGCCTCTCTCGAATACGTAATACACACACATACCTCTCTAGGCCCTGCCAAATGCATCAACTACACATCCACACATGTTACATCATGTACCCCATTGATCTAAAAAGCCCTATCTTCACATTTATTTCACATACAACATTCCTTTTGAATAAAGTGTGGCCCAAAAATTATTTTAGAGTTTCTACATATATACAACATTACAAAGTTATATGGAGGAGCACGAACGCTAATTTGCATTGCATGGTGCCCACAATGATATTTATTCCACAATTTGTATATTTTTATACTATATACAAAGTTAGTCATAATAAAGAGAAACGAAGAGCATCTCTCTCTCCATCGCATACCCCCCCTGTACGCCCCTTTCACGTATGCACACAAAACTATCTCCAGGTCCTCTAAAAGTAAGCCCCCAGAAAATTCACGCATGTTTCATCTTTCTCTCGCGATATATGCAATGACGATCTTTGTATTTGAAGCGAAAGCATGATACATACATTGGACTTCAGAATCCACTCATTACGGTCACCATTTACGTTTAGTGGTTATTATATAGTCACGGGTTCACCGTACAACTCTGTATTTGCTCATGACATGACTAGTTGACCAGTTAAACGCTCCACGTGGCACCTCTAGGGTTGCATCACATTATCTCACTACCATCATGCCCACCTGTCGACTTGTATCTACTCTACATCTACACTCTTATAAAATACATAAAATTATATACACTCTTATAAAAAACAGAGTTGGTGATGATGGTGTGCCTGCCATCCTGCAATATAGGCCGTCCGATTTATATCTGACGGATAGGAAAGAAACTATGGCAATTTTGCAAAAAGGTACCCACACACCTCTCCACATTTGCAAATAAGGCCTTCCCTCGTTCATCCTTTTCTCTCAAAAGATAAACAAGTCATACAAATGCATCTTGATGTTACGTGCAACGCACGGGAATCTTGCTAGTAAGAATGAAAACAAACGACAAAAAAATATTTGGACGGTGGTTCGAAGTCATGACCGCGGGCACAGCGGACAAGGTGGCCTTCTATTGGTATGCTGAGCCGTCTGTTTTAACACACATGAGTTGGTGTGGTGATTATACACACACGCACGCATGCACACGAACTGCATCCACGCTACACTCACACAAACACATGCACTCACGCATGCACGCAACACTCACACGTACACACATAGTCACGCACGCACGCAACACTCACACGCACACACGCACGCATGCATGCACACACCAGTACACCACACGACCAACACACACTCTCACGCTCAAGTGCTCAACCTACACGTGCATGCGCACACATCACACCCTGACAGACACATGCACAACCAGGTGATTCCCACGCACGGGTTGGAGCCTTGTCACGCCTGCGTAAATTTGTGTTTATCTGACCTTTTTCCTATGCGAACTGACAGGTGGGACCCACAAGGAACATGGTCAATTTAACTAGTCAACATGGCGCCACGCAGACTATTTGGCTGGTCAACAGAGTGCAATCCGATGTTGAACCGTGAGCAAGTGACCGTATAATCACCGCAAAACGTATATAGTGACCGTAATCAGCTTATTCTGAAGTTCGGTGACCGTATTACGCTTTTCTCTCTGTAGGCCCTCCAAAACTACATCTCTACACGTTCTCGCATGTTACAGCACTACTACTACACTCTAACACAATAAATCATATGTGTTTTTAGTTCTACTATATATCATATTGTTACTTATAATTATTCAGTTTGCATACATTAAAATTGCCTTTGAAATGTATGGCCAGTATCATCTACCGCACGGAAAAAATCCCGCCCTTTCCTGTCTAATCAGGTTTGTATCGATGGATCGTGCGAAGCAGCAAAACTATAGTTCTACACAATACAAGTGACAGTTCACTGGGCCGTAGTGTCGTCTACTCCTCCGTCGTAAGAGTGGAGCGCTCGCTTTCATAAATCTTCTAGTCCCTTTCACCGACATGTGGGACATCAAGCTACCGGGTCCACGTGCCATACCGGAATACAGTGCAGAGCAGCCGGGGTGAAGCACCCCAGTCATGGCGCCGACGTAGTAATGAGCAATGAGGCGTCAAATCACAAAGTTGCACCTTTCCCGCAGTTATGTTGGAGGGATGAAGTAATAATGATAAAAAAGAAGTTGGAGGGACGAAGCAACCATCATTTCACTCGTTGCTGAATCCACTTCTCCCTCATCTTCTTCAACTTAACAACGTGTTGCTTCTGCCGTTGTTCTGCCTCATGTGGGACGCAGATCGGCTTGGTAAAGCACTGACATGTGGGACCGCATGTTAGCAAACCGCCAGGACAATGTCCTCCAAAAATAAGAAACCTCCCCCGCCATCCGCGCAGCAAAATCACCTCCTTTTTACTAATCTTAATTCTATAATTTTTTAGATCAATATAATTGAGATTTGTATAGATAGCACAGAGGAGCAAAACCAAGTGGTACGGTTAAGGGCATCCACAATGTGTATCCAAATGTGAAAATAGCTTTTGGCATCATGGGAACCATTGTGGACGGTGTTGCCAAAGCCAAAAAGATGGAACCGAAGCTCCCTGATTGATTGATTGAAGGAATAGAAAAATGCAACATCTCTCCTGTTTCTCCCATGCTTGGACGCATGTAGTACAGTATAGAGCACAGAGTCTACTCCCCTGTCCCTTCTATCACAAATCACAAAGCAGTGATGCGTCAAATCACAATAGCACGAACGAAGCAACCATCATTTCACTCTTTGCTGACTCCGCTTCTCCATCGTCTTCTTCGAGAAACCATCTCACCGCACTATTACTCCTAGTAGTACTAGTCCTTTGGTTCAACGGACTTCCTGGATGCAAATAAGGTGGTTGTCTCGGCTTGCAGGGGGTACTTGCGAACGACTTACCGTGGTCTCCCTCAATAGTGTTCTCCGTCGAACGCACTTCGCCAAACCATAAAAAAGAAAAAGATATCATCGACGTCACCGCAATGGGGAAGGAAGTCAAATATAGTTACTACCTCCATTGTTTTGTACACAAGGCCAGTGTATCAAAATTACAATTTGCAAAGGGCCACAAACACTAATCGAGGAAAAATTGATGGGCTTAGCAACCAAGGACATTAATATCCCCTACATGCATGCGGAAGTGAGAAGGTTGGTTTGCATGGCGCTGCATTAATCAAGCGATGAGGAGGGAGATGGTTAGCTCTTTGGTCTTTGGAGAAAAAATATGCATTAATTGACACGTGAAACGAGGATTTGTATCGATTAAATCCCGCGAAGGAAAACCCCGCCTTTCTTTTTTAACACTAGTACTCCTAGTACATACGTACTTATCCTGTTTGGGTCTAGGCCTTGCATTGCCAAACTTCGCCACACATTTTTGCCAAGCTTGCCTAAAGTTTTCAAAATGATAAGGAGGTACACTTGCGCACGGCTGTCGCGGTCGCACCGCACCCTCACACGGTCGCTCCTGCACGCTGCGGTCGCACCGCACCCTCACACAGTCGCTCCAGCACGCCGCAAACCCAACCAAGGGAACGCACCCTCACTGACACGTGCTGTCGCATGTGAACAAACCAAACTCAGCCATCCTATCACTAACACATAATTTTCGTTCATAGAGTATGTTTATCCAACAACATGTTGGGGAGTATCCGTACGGCCCGTGCGGTGGTCTGTTGGGGAAGAAGAAGAGGTGAGGAAGAAGGAAAGAAGGGTTAGGAGATGTAGGATATTCATCCAACCGCCTGAAATGGTAGACTGACCCAAGTCAGGCGACTTGCATAACAAATATATGTTTTTACACAGCAAAAGATCCATAAAAACAACAACATAAAGAAAAACTATCACTACTCGCGGAAAGAGACGGCCTCGTCGTCTTTGGCTGCCGGTGCGAACCAGCCGTAGCTGCCAACGTGTGTCTCCGCACCGTGGTTGTCCTCGGCCTCTAGCTACTCGTTCAAGCGGAGCGTGCGGGCGCTCTGCACGGACGAGAGGACAGCCCGGTTCAAGTCGAGGACGTCTAGTTCCGCCTGCAGGAGGGCCTCGATGGCAGCGGTATCCGCGCGCTCCGCGTCGAGTCGAGCCTCCGCCGCCCGGTTCAAGTCTAGGACGTCCGGTTCCGTCTGCAGGAAGGCGTCGATGAGAGCAGCATCCGCACTCTCTGCGTCGAGTCGAGCCTCTGCTGCCTGGTTCAAGTCCAGGACATCCGGTTCCGCCTGTAGGAGGGCCTCGATAGCAGCGGCATCCATGCGTTCTGCCTCAAGTTGAGCCTCCGCCACCCGGTTCACATCCACGACATCCGGTTCTGCCTGCAGGAGAGCCTCGATGGCAGCGGCATGTGTGCGCTTCGTGTCGAGTTGAGCCTCTGCCTCCCGGTCCTCCTTTAGTATCGCCATGTTGAACCGCTAGTCCGCCTGCACCATGGGGGACTCGGACGCCGGCACGAAGTCGACGTCCATCATCTCATATCTATCGGGAGCCTTCTGCGCCGCGACCTGCACCATGAACATTGGATCAGCTTCCTCCTCCTCGTAGCTTGGCTCCAGAGAACTTGGGGATTGGCCCGCCACAAAGCGAGCTTGGGAACAGAGGTCTGTGGCACCAACCGCCGCCGCGATTTCTGCCGGCGCTCCAGCGTCAACATCTTGTAGTAAGTGATCTTGCGGCACACCATGGCTTTCTGGCGAACTAGGGGACGCTTGATGCGGGCTAGGGGATCGAAAGGTGGGGGAATGGGCTGGAGATTTGGTGTGGTTTTAGGGCAGCGGCTGGCGTAGGCCGAGCAGCGAAGGTTATGGTGTGAATAGTGGTTCCGGTGACGACCGGTCAATCGGTTTTCACTGTACATCGCTCTTGTCGCGTTCGCGTTGCATCCCGGCACGCTGGACCCTCAACGTCGCTCACCAAATGGAACGCGCTTTGTCTTGCATTTTCGCTCGCTTGTGGGACCGCAGTTGAGAGCAAACCGACATCCCTCCCCCTCCCCCGCCCCGTCATTTATTATTCTACCACTCCCTCCATTTTATGCGGAGTAAATAAAAACAGAGGGAGTATACTACGGATGAGGATCCCCTGACGTGGACGAACCCATTGAGTAACTGACATGCGGGGCCTAGCAAGCATGGGGTCCTCCAGTAAGTGACCGAAAGGGAGGGTAAGGCAGGGATACCTACGTCAGAGGATCCACTTCCACTACTACTCCCTCCTTCCATTTACTATACAGGGCCTAATGCATTTTTCGAGGCTAACTTTGAGCAAATTTTAGAGTAATAATATATGACATGCAACCTACACAAAGCATACGGTCAAATTTGTATGTGAAAGGAGTTTCCAATGATATAATTTTCACATTATACATCTCATGTACTATTAATCTTGTCAATAGTCAAATTGGAAACCATCTCGAGTATAAATCTAGGAGTACGTACGAATCTAACAATATTCATTGGGCATTGTTGAATGTTGATACCTTCTTGATCAAAGTACAGATACTTTGACTACACATAAAACCTATATGTAAACTAGAAAGGATAGGAGGGAGTATATTGTACGTACAAAAATGAAACGAACATTGAATACCCTTTATATATGATTTGCCAGTGCTATGATCACCGGATCAAAATTTTGAATCCGCCTTAGGTATCACGTGCCCCCACTCGTTCCCTCTCGATTTCATCTCGGGGTCCGGAGATCTATGAGGACTAGGGTGGGTACATGTGAATGATACTCGGCGGAATGTTCAAATGAGGCATGCGGGAGGATGGACTCGAGTGGAGGGCGACATGATCGATGGAGAAGAGGGTTCGAGAGGAATGTGAAATGAGCAAACGCCACATGATTATACTTGAACGGCTCAAATAAACAATAAGTTGTCTCGCTTGGCCTACATAGTGAAAGGACTAATGCGCAACGCGGAGCACTGATGCTCGAATATGACCGGGAAAATAGGGAAACCGACATGTGGGGCACACCCGTCGGGACGACATAGCGTAGACTAATCCAATGGAGGAGCTGGCCCATGACCTCCTCGCCACTGACAACCATTCATTTGGGTCGTTGGGGCCAACAATGGGGCGCAACTTCAGCACCTCCTCTGGACACGGCGACCGTGGTGAGCGAAACGCTCATATCGTTGCTAGACACGGTCGGTTTCAGTGTGCCGAGGGAGGCGTTATTGTTGTGGCACGACCAACGGTATGTTTGGTTTGTGCCCAAGGTTGCCCCATCAAAGCATTGGGTAGCCAAAAATTTGGTTGAGGTATTGGTTGCCCATGATTTGTCTGACATTGGCAAGAAAAATGAACTAGAGTTGGCTAGAGTTCATTGGCATTCCAAAAAAATGGCAACCATCCAAACAAAGACCAATCTTTGGGTCATGACCAAAATTTTGGTTGAGGTATTGGTTGCCCATGATTTGGCCGACATTGGCAAGAAAAATGAACTAGAGTTGGCTAGAGTTCATTGGCATGCCAAAAAATGGCAACCATCCAAACAAAGACCAATCTTTGGGTCATGACCAAAATTTTGGTAAGGTGCACTTTGGCCACAATCCAAACACACCCCAACACCCGGCTCGTCGAGGATGCACGGGGCGCCGCGACGCATCCGCGGAGTGGTGTAGCGCAGCCAACTGCATCCTATGGACCTAAGACCATGCCGGGTCATCTTGCTTTTTCACTGACATGCAGCAATCGCACGTGAGCAAAGGGCATCTCCAACGTTGCCATGACTGCAACTGACTATCTTGGCACACCAAAACCCTCGTCCCTCGCGTCGTCGCGCAGTGCGTTCCCAGCCGGCGCCAGCTGCCCGCATTCATGTTGTCCATTCGTATGTCGTCGTTAAGAGGCTCGGTGCCCGAGGAACCAACTCCGGTGACTTAATGATGCACCCGAACACTTGGCTTCACCGGAATGCGCTACTTAAAGCGGCAACGCCCAGCTAACCTCCACACCATAGCGCATCGTCCTCCTACCTGGCACCACATCCGCCATGACCGCAAGTGCGAATGCTCTGCGGGAGAGCTTGTCTTCGGGGATGAAGCTCGAGGTCGCCGCCCTCGCTCAAGTCGCCTCTCGCGACGCAATAGCGGCGTAGCCGGACGCGGACGCGACCGCACAAGCAGTGGCCACGCTGGAGGCCGACGACGGGAGCACTGTCAGCCACGCATCCTACTTGCCACTGTCCAACGTCCGGCACCGCCGAGGTCGGGGACTCCTCCGAGCATGAGTAGGGCATGGGAGGCGGCAGGGCATGGTGTGCCAACTGGCCGGTCCATATCCCGTGTTCTACTCTTCCTCGCCGGAGACCCACCTTCACTTCACGGGTCTTGAACCCCGCCCCGTACATAGAGATCGCAGATGGAGGACGTCGGTTGCCGCTGTAGAATAGGTTTAGGGTCGGGTTTCTTTTATTTTTCTGTCCTATAAAAGTTTGAAATGTAATGAAAATTTGTCGTGTTTGCATTAATCTCGGCCGGTGTATATGAAATTTCACAATAGTATACATATTGTAGGAGTACTAGCAAGATGCCCGTGCGTTGCATGGAAGATCAAGATCTTATGGGAGAAAAGGATGAACGAGGGAAAGCCTTATCTGCAAATGTGGAGAGGAGTGCGGGTAAATTGTCATAGTTTCCTTCCTATCCGTTAGATATAGATCGGACGGCCTATATTGCAGGATGACAGGCACACCATCATCACCAACTCTGCTTTTTATTGGACCGAGAAAAATCTAACATGCGAAGTAAAATAAACACATAGGGTCTATACATACACAAATTATCTTAGGCACTCCAATAGTACGTCCACTACACATTCACGCATTTCACATCTTTCTACATCTACGGGAACCTACGAAAGGGTTAACGTAAATTTCCTCTCTCTCTCCTCCCCTGATTTTCATGGTGGTGGGCCCCTCCCTCCCCCAATCTACAATCAACATCTCACACGTTTCACATTACATTAATTATGTATCTGGGATTACGTAGGTGTAGCATTACTCCTAAAAAACCCAACTAAGCCAACCTCCCAGCATATCGCGCGGGAAAAGACCCGGCCGCGCCGTTTTAGTCGGGATTACCGGATTACTAGTAGTAGTATCGATGGATCGCGCGAAGCAATATTTTTTTTGAGGGGGCGTAGCACCTAGTTTAAAAGGAAAAAAGGCGGTACACTCACAACACTCCTGTCGCGGTCGCATTGCACCCCACACACGTTTGGTCCTGCACACGGCTCACGCAAACGCAACGCGCTTCGGCTTGCCTCTTCACTAACACGTGGGACTGCACTTGGAGAAACCGACCATGCGCCAAACTCCCCCCACCCACCACGCGAAAATCCTCCCCCCCCCCCACACACAAAAATCCCCCCCAAATCCGATTCAACCGCCCTTCGGCCAACTAGCCAATAATATTCCCCAAACCCCCCTTCCCCCCGTCCCCCTCCATTCCATTCGCTCCGCCAAAGCCGCCCTCCCCGCCGCGCCGATATGTCGGTGCCGCGGTTCGTCGAGGGGACGCATGGCGATCCTCTGGCTCCCATAGTAGGCTCTCGTAGACTGCCGTCCTCTAGCCGCGCCGCCACCTCTGGCTACGTTCTTGTGGAGGCGCACAACGGTCAGCGCCGCCATCGCTGGCGACGTTCATGTGGAGATGCACGACGGTCAGCTTCTCCCATGGTACGCGCATTCTAGACTGAGGCCCCGTTCATGTCAGTGTAGCGCTGAATGTTAGCTGATAGACGCTGTTAATCTCACTGTTTGCCGAAGTAGTTTACTGTCAATATGCTCTCTTGAAGAAGCTTCCTTGCCCTGTTTTGCACTCAATTTGCTTAGCTGAGATGGCATGGCAAGGCTGATTTGTTGCTAAAATATCCAGCCATATATTTATTGTGATGTAGATTTTCATGGTCTAGTAGCCAATCTGTTAGGTGAAATAGCTCTACACCGTTTTATACTCGATCTCTGTTGCTGCGATGGCCTTCGATAGGTCGATGGCTGTGTGCTTGGCCTCATTGACTGCTGAAACAGCCTGCCATAATTTAGCACTCAAATCTATTTGCTGAATTAACTTTACATATATTTCGTTACTTAGATTTGCTCGTCCAAATATCTTGCCATAGCTTTAGACATCGACCTAGGTATTTTTTTTCTGGACTTCATAAAAAAGCATATATGTTTTTCCTGTAATATCTAGTAGAAGAACTAATTTGTATATCTAACAGATGGACAAGACCTGGATAACTTCTGCTCGAAGATTCTCCGCTGCATATGTCGAGGGGGTTGAAAACTTCATGAACTTTATCAGAGCTGAGTACGGTGGTCCGAAATCAGATGTGCTCTTCCCATGTAGCAGTTGTATGAATTCAGTTACAAGACCCCAGTCAACTGTGCAAAATCATCTACACTTGTATGGGATGTCGGTCACATATACTAGGTGGGTTCATCATGGTGAAGCCATGAACATCAATGTTATTGACTACATGGAAACAGCGGATCACCATCTTGATCTTCCTGATGCTCAGGTGGAAGAGGAGGAGGAGGTGGTGGTGGCGGAGCCAGTGAGTTTGACCAACATTGAAACAATACTACGAAATGCTCGTGCACTCCGTGAACTTTCACCCGCAGAAGAAAAACGGTGGGCCCGCATGTTGGAACAACGCGACGTTGCTGTCACCCCAGGAAATAAGCTGTCACTATTCTCAGCTATGGTCACCTTTCTTCAGGTGAAGACATCTGAGCGGATGACCAACAAATCATTCGATGCGATGTTGGCTGCTTTCCGCAAATCTTTCCCAGATGCGTCTGAGCTGCCACACACCTACAGTAAAACGAAGAATTTCCTTCGTGCAGTTGGAATTGGATATGATATGATCCATGTTTGTAAGAATAATTGTGTTCTATTCTGGAAGGATTATGCCAACTTAAGTGAATGTCCGAAATGCAAATCATCAAGATGGAAAGATGGCAATGCTATGAAGAGGATTCCTCATAATGTTCTGAGACATTTTCCAATTACACCAAGATTGCAGAGGTTGTTTCATGATGCTGAAACAAGAGAGGATGTACTGTGGCATTCTAGGAACCAGGAGTACAGAGATCAGAATGTAATGAGCCATCCATCTCATGGTAGTGAGTGGAAAAGCTTCAACGATAAACACAAAAAGTTTGCTGCTGACCCGAGAAACATTAGACTTGGCTTAGCTTCAGATGGATTTAACCCATTTGGCCACCAGAGCGCCACATATAGCATGTGGTCAGTGCTTGTTATCCCTTACAACATGCCTCCAAATGTCTGCACCAAAGAATCAAACTACATGACGGCCTTGCTCATCCCAGGTCCAAAAAGTCCTGGAAAGGATTTTGATTTGTTCATGGAGCCTCTTGTGGAGGAACTTCAACAGCTATGGAAGGGTGTTCTCACTCGAGACCTATATAGCAGCCCACCAGCTGATTTCTTTCTGCGTGCTATTATAATTTGGTGCATCCATGATTATCTGGCTTTGGGCACTATGTCAGGGCGAACGACACATGGTTACAATGCATGTGTTCGCTATGACAGGAATCCTCGGTCATACGCAATACTTAGCAAGATCTGTTACATTGGACACCGCCGTTTCCTTGCCAAGGACAAGCCGCATCCTAGAAAATACCAAAGACATGTGTTTAATGCAAAGCATGAAAACCGTGATGCGCCAAAGAGGCTCACCACTGATGAGTTTCAAGTGGAATTAGAGAAGGTCCGGCATATTACACCAGGAAACCATCCTGGTAATGGTAGCGGGAAAAGAAAGCGTGGTAGGGTAGAATAGAGATTATTGTTTACCCGCAGGTCCACTTTGTGGGACTTGGAGTATTGGAAAGATTTGGATCTGCGGCATAATCTTGATGTGATGGTGCATTTTACTGTTCATCCCTGAAAGGAGAGTTAGTGCAGATGGAAACAAGGTACAAGGGTTGAAAACTCATGGCTGCCACGTCCTACATCAAAGGGTTTTACCTATTATCCTTAGAGGATTGGGCCGCCCTGACTTATACAGAGCAGTTGTAGAGTTGGGACAATTCTTCAGGGAACTCTGCAGTAGAAATATCAGGATAGATGCTTTGGAGCGTCTTAGAGACAAGATACCAACTATCCTATGCAACGTTGAGAAGATATATCCTCCAGCCTTCTTTGATGTGATGGTGCATTTGGCTGTTCATCTACCTGATGAGGCACTACTTAGAGGTCTAGTACAGTATGACTGGATGTACCCTATTGAAAGGCGGCTAGGCACTTTCAAGGGCTATGTTAGGAACAAAGCTAGACCCGAGGGTTCCATTGCAGAGGCCTACATTGCTACAGAAGCGTTGACATTCTGCTCAAAATACATTGAAACAGCTGATCAGCTTAGCAAAGAGGTGGGTGAAGACAATCCCAGGCTCAATGTTTTCGATTATTCTGTTCGAGTTACAGGGAAGAGTCGACAAGAGGACAAACCTAAATATTTGGACAAAATGGTTTCGTATGTGTTGAATAATTGTCCTGAGATACTACCTTATATCAAGCAAGTGCAGTACTGCAGCTTATACATCGTAATCTACTAAACTTGCAGCACATTCTTATATATTTAGATGTTTGATGCGATCACTATGTTGTGCAGCATCTACAAAGAGGAGTTACTGCCGCAAAATCCAAGAAACATTGACAAACTGGTTATGGTAGGATTTGCGAAATGGTTCAAGAACCATGTAAGCTTTTGAAGTGCACTATCAGTTTTTTAATATATTGAGTACATAAGATGATCAACTTGTCTATTTTCTAACCATAGGTTAAGAAGATGCGGGAGGATGGGCAGGCAGTTGATGATGCCCTTTACTCACTAGCAATGGGTCCTGATACTTGGGTAAGACATTATGAATCTTGCGTTGTTGGAGATGTGCGCTACAACACCCTTGCACGAGACGAAGGCAGGAAGACACAAAACAGTGCCATCATGAGCACGGATACGTATGACAAAGAGATAACTAAAATGTATGCTAACATAACAGACATTGTTCAGTTGCAGTATATCTCCAGTTTCGAGGATCATCGGTGTGTGGTTCTGTTGTGTTGTCTTCGGTATAACCTATTTTCCAGTATCGCAAAACCCAGAGCTGATGATTATTTCAAATCCATCAATGTCAAGGCGGCGTACCAGACCAACGAGCCTTTTATTTTGGCAAATCAAGCAACACAGATATTTTTCTTGGAAGACACATTTGCACGTAGCGATGACTGGAGAGTATTGCAAAGGTTTGAGCAGAGGAATTCGTTTAATGAAGTTGCACAACAAGATGATGCTTACACTGCTCCTGATGTACAATATAACACAGATGTTCCTAATATCTTTGAGAACCATCACGTCAATGATGCCGGTGAAAAGATTGTCTGTCGTGCTGTGGACATACAAGAGTTGATCAAGAAGAAGCCAATGTTCGAGGACGTTGAGGACGAAGAAGAAGATGACACCATGGGAAATTACGATTCGGACTGATACACATGGTGAAGATGTTGACGCTACTGCTGCGGATGATGATTACATTGCTTTTGTCGTATTGGCCTATCAGAAGACGTTTTTTTATCTACTATGTGAAATTGTGTTTGCTATGACAACTGAAACCTGATGAACATGTTGTTTAGTATTTTGCTGTGAGAACATCACTTGTTATGTATGCTGATTTGTGTTTGGTGATTGTATGACAACTAAAACATGATGACATTGTTGTTTAGTTGTACTCATATTTGGCTCTGAAACTTGAATTTGATGACATAGTTTGTTGTTGGACTCCAATTTGCTCGACGTCTTCGAATGAGAACAAAGCTGACCCGACAGGGCCTCTGCTATTTATTTATTTATGAGCAAAAGGGGATACCGCCTGATTTCCGTTAATAGAAATCATTAGATGTTCACAACACTACGCCCAGCCTGCTACACATGTTTCATTCATTACTAGTTTCAGCAAAGTGCTCATGTCGTAGCCACTGAATACATCACGAGTGCTACATACACTGCAAATAAAGAGACAATCATCCTACAGAGCACATCGATTTTGCCCATTATCTTCACAAGCTCTTTCATCTCCTCATTGTTGTCAAGGCCGTTCAACAGCTGTTGCTTGGCCATGATCAGAGGAACTGCATCTTTAACCTTCTGCTCTGCATCTTCCTCTTCTGCCGTTCCTTCAGTTACTTGTCCAACACCCCAACCTGCTGGTATTGGGATTCCTCGGCTAACCAAATAATCAGCGTAGTTGCATTCCCCCACATCAGCAACATCCCAGAAATACAAATCACACGAATCTTCCCTTTTCTGCATGAATCAAATTGGAAGATCATCAACCAAACTATTAAAAAAATCAGCAACTGAAAGCAGCAGAACAACACTTAAACATATTATTACCCCATGATTTGGGCATTTGTAGAAGACTCGGCCAGGGTTGAGGATTGTGTTTGAGACACGACGGATGACTCTGCGTGATTTGCAGCAGTGGCACCACACCAATGGCAGCGGGTTGCGATGAGCAATCAGCTGCGGTGCGCACGCCGGCGGGGGTGTGATGAGACCCACAGGAGATGGTACAGGTGGCGACTTTGCGCATATCTGGTTGTTGCTTGCTGAAGAGCAGGTGGACGAGCAGCCAACGGACATGGTTGCTGCGGCCGGAGCTTCTGATGCTAGGCCGAGTAAGTAGAGAAGAGGAGAAGCGAACGTTGGATATGTCAGTTTCATTACTTGCAGAGTAGCATAGCACCATATATAGTCATAGTCTAGGTTTGGATTCGAACCAGCTACAGGAGCACGTCTCTGTTTTTTCTAAAACTCGGCAACGTCTCTTTACCGGTACACTAGCTTGTTCTGTATGCCTTCCCAAGTCGTTGATTTTCTTTTCCTTTTTTTGCGAGGAAGGAAGGAGGACAAAATTGAGAGTTCCTGGGACTCGAACCCAAGACCTCTCGGTTGAAAACCAAGGGTGCTAGTCACTTATGTGGCGAACGTTCCCTGTGAGGAGGACGGCAGACAACGCATTTTCCTTGCAGTTTTCTTCCTATATATAAAAAAGTATGCCACTTGGTGTCCGCTTAGTCAACAAACGATTGTGCCAACCTTGACCGTTGGATTGACATTCAACGCCTGTCGCGTTTCTTCAGTCTCTTCTTCCTCGAGCCGCCAAAGCCAAACCAGCACTGGCGGGACCGCCTGCTCCCGCCTCCCACGGCTGGCTGTGATCTTCCCCGGCTCCTGTCCGTTCCTGTCCGAGGCCTCACCATCGTCCTCCACCTTGGTTCGCTCGCTGCGGCGCCGCCCTCTGGTGTTGTCAACATGGTCAACAACCGAGCGGAATAAGGAGATGACTGTACATGGTGAGGATGACAGTAGGGACCCAGCAGCGCGCGCAGTAATTTTGTTTTTCGGGACGGAGAAGGGTATCAACTGGGTTGTGCGGGACCCGTGGCCTGTCTACCCCAGGCTTTTATTTCATATGTTTAGCACATGACCAGCCCAGTTTGTTTTTTTCCTTTCTGAAAAATGACCAGCCCAGTTTGCTTTTCTACGCCCTGCTGGGCCGAAAATCTTTCAAGACGAGGAGGGATGCATTTTGCCGAGAAAATGGGCTATAAGTAATAAGAAATGGGCTATAAGTAATAAGAAATGGGCTATAAGTAATAATAAATGGGCTGTAAATTGAAAAAATACAGCAAACAGGCAATTAGTTCCAAAATATTGTTTTCTTTCGGATTTTGATATTTTAAATTTCATTGTTTTTGTGCGGGTAAAATTTCATTGAATTTAAATTAAGGTATATTTAGATTTAAAATTAATTTGAATCTGGCTAGAAATTTCGGGCTGTATGCTGTTTGGGACAGATTTGGAGGCTGACTTGTGGGTCTAATAGGTTGACGTGTACTTTGGCTTTGTCAACTTAGTCCACAAACGACTCTAGCAGCAGTGACCGTTGGATGTTAATCCAACGGCTGTGCTGCTTCTTCAATATCTGATCTTCTTGCTCCAGCCGCCCAAACCAGCTCCGGTGGGACTGCCTGCTCCCGCCTACTGTGGCCGACTGTGCTACCGGACAGGGCGCACCGCCCCACCCTACTTCATTGCTGGCCAGGCCATTCCTCTACTCACCCACACCTCTTGTTTTTTTCTGGCGACGGCAGCTGGACCAGTAAACCCTCGTACTCCCCAACGCGTGGGCAACCATTGCCGAGTCTTCCCCGGCTCTGTGTCGTTCCCTTCCTAGGCCTCGCCATCATCCACCGCCATGGTGCTCTCGGCGCGGCCTGGTCAACGTGGTCAACGAACAACATCCATCGTCCATGGACTGTACGTGGAGAGGCTGACAGCTAGGTCCACGGCCGCACACAAGGAAATGCCTCCTTATTACGCACAAAATAATGATTCCTCCACCTTATAGTTGGGACCCACCGGAAGGGCCTCTCTATTTCGTGAAAAAAACGTCCCCCCCGCTGACATGTCGGACCCACCAGCTATATCTTTGCACGCAAGGAAGTGCCTCATTATTACGCAGAAAAAAATGAATACCCCCTGCTAGCTGGAACCCACCATAGTGGGAGGATGACTTGTGGGCCAACTAAATTGATGGGGATGGAGGGCTTTGTCAACTTAGTCAATATGAACGATTCTAGCTCCAGTAACTGTACGATGTCCATCCAACGGCCGTATTGCTCCTTCAACCTCTGGTCTTCTTGCTCCAGCTGCCCAAAGCAGCACCGGTCGTGCCGCATGCTCCTGCCTCCCGTGGCCGGCTGTGCTGCTGCGGAGGCCTCACCGCCCCCATACTATTCCCACCGCTGGCCAGGCCCTGCAGCGACGGCAGCCTCACACCGCAGCCGAACAAGTGAACCCTCGTACTCCTCTCCGCGCGGGTTTCCACTGCCGCGTCTTCCCCGGCTCCCCGTCGTTCCCTTCCTAGGCCTCGCTGTCATCCACCACCGTGGTGCTCTCGGTGCGGCGTGGTCAACGTGGTCAAGGAATGACTTCCATCGGACGTGGACTGCACGTGGAGAGGCTGACAGCTGGGTCCACGGCCGCAGCAAGGAAGTGCCTCCTTATTACGCAGAAAATAATGATTGCTCCACCTGACAACTGGGACCCACCGAACGGGCCACCGAACATTTCCCCCTGACTGCTGGGACCCACCAGCTACATCTTCGCACGCAAGGGAGTGCGTCCGAAAAAAATGATTCGCCCCCCTGACTGCTTGGACCCACCAGCTACATCTTCGCATGCAAGGAAGTGCCTAACAGTCGGGACCCACCTGGTCGAAGCGTACGTGGTGTTGTCATTCTGGTCACGAGTACATACTGGTGGATGTAGAGGCGCGCACGTGTCGTAGTAAAGGCGCACACGTGTCGTAGTAGAGGCGCGCACGTAGGATGTACACATACGTACAACGGCCAGGGTGCAAGAAAGAAAATACGGCCACGTATGTGTACATACGGGCGGGGTCTCGAACGCCTAATCACGCATACGTACGGCCAGGGCTCGTGTACATGGCTGGGTCAGAACAGAGAAACAGCATCGTCGTCGTGTTCATGGGGAGCCAACCGGCTGGGTCGGAACAGAATGCGTCGTCGTGTTCATCGGGAGGGCTTGGACGGAACAGGCGATGGAAACAAGGTCTGGCGTACCGCAGAACGGAGGAAACGACCTTGTGTTCGACCGGCCACGTTCAAAATGGGATCCTGTTCATCGGGAGGGGTCTGGCGTACCACAAAATGGAGGAAACGGCCCTCCTACGGGGAAACGGGGGTCCTGTTGATCGGGAGGGGTGTGGAGTACCGCAAAACGGACGAAACGGACTTGTGTTGGAGCGCTATGGTCGAAACGGGGGTTCTGTTCATCGGGAGGGGTGTGGCATACCGCAAAACGGGACTCCACGGGATACTGTTCATCTCCACCGTCGACCTCCTCCATCCTCCACATGCTACTGTTCATCCACCATCGACCTCCTCCAGCCTCCACCCACGACTGTTCATCCACGGGCTCCTGTTCATCCAGCCTCCACCGCGCGCTACTCCACCGGCTACTGTTCAACCACCCCTCTCCACGGGCTCCTGTTCAACCATCCCTCCACGGGGCTACTGTTCATCGACCCCTCCACCTTCTACTGTTCATCTAGCCCTCCACGGGGTCGTCCTGTTCATCCAGCCCTCCACGGGGTCCTGTTCACCCAACCCCAACCGGCTCGATCGATCGGGGTCCTGTTCATCCAGAGGCAACGCCACGGGTCCTATTCATCCACTCCCACCGCTCACTGTTCATCCAAACCCCCCGCAACACTCACTGTTCATCCAGAGAGGCAGCATCGACCGACTTCAGTTAGCAGCAGTAGCGAAGGAATCGCTCGATCGGGTTTAGTTAACAGCCATCGATCGATCGCTCGGGTTCAGTAACACGTAGCCTGCAGTGCAATCGCTCGGGTTCAGTTAGAGCCCAACGCCTCGCTCGGGTTCAGTTAGAGCCAACGCCTCGCACACATGCGCGTACGTGCACGAGAGAAACGCGCATCGCTCGGCCCCCGACCACCCACCGTAACTAGGAATTCCCCAAAAATTTCCTCGTCCTACCACGGTTTTTTCCGTCATGGACGGCCCCAAGAATGTCATGCAGCTGCGTCTCCGGCCCTCCTAGGACAAAAAGCCCATTTTCTGTCATGATTTTTTGTCATAGAAGTAGGAGCCCACCACATCTATGATGATACCGGGTTTTCTCACAATTATCGTCATAGAAGTATCATATGTATGACAGAAAAAAAATTCGTTCGGCCCAAAATGTCATGGATGTGTCTTTTTTTGTAGTGAAGCCTCGTAGTGGGCCCAGCTCGTGGCCAAATCCCGCTGCTGCAGGTCCCTGTCTAGCCGTGGACAGAATAGACCCGGCCAAAACTCCTTCAATAGGACAGTGATAAGGCTGCTTGGTTTACGGCCCTCTCCGTGAAGGATCCAGTTACTGCAAAAGAATCAAATGATTGCCATGTGTACAATAAGAAAATGTTGTCATGTGTTGAAAATATATTTGAGAGGCACTTACTCTGTCCCCGCAGGTTCAATGAGCCACTTGTGTGCCTCAATAGAAGGTGGTGTAGGTACTCTGGCAGTACCACACAGCCACCCCTATGGAGCACCCGGTGGCAAGTCACCCCACAACTCGGGGTCAAGCTCCCCTCCACCACCCTCCTCGCCCTCCTCCTCACCCTCCTCCTCGGCCTCCTCCTCCTCGCCCTCCTCCTCCTCACCCTCCTCCTCCTCACCCTCCTCCTCCTCGCCATCAGGAACATACTCCTCCTCCTCCTCCTCAGAAGCTGCCTCAGCATAGGAGGGCATCGAAGAAGACCCTCCTATTTCGGACTCAAAAATGCAAAATGAGATGTGTCATCGGAGTAAAGAAGCCCTGAACCATCACCGGCATAATCCGCTCAATCCATACATGATAGTCATGACTCTTGAGCCCGGTCACTTTGCCCGTTGAAAGATTGACCCCTTACTTATATTCAACGCATAACCATCAGTGAACTTGACGACGTGTTTCAGCCACTTCAATGTCGCCATCTTATGATCCTTTTTAAGTACGAAGTCAGCATCTGGCTTACACCAAGATTTTCGACTGCCTATGAGAGGCTGCATGTGTAGACGTGGTCTATCACAAAAATTCTGTTGATCGACTCTAGCATTAACATTATCCTTTGTCTTATCAGGAATGTTGAGGATCATGCAAAAAAGGGACTCTGCGACATTCTTTTCGGTGTGCATCACATCGATGTTGTATGGAAGCTTGAGGTCCTTAAAATAGGGAAGCTGCGTGAAGGGGGTAATGTGAGTCCAGTTGTGCGTCTCACCATAAGCTTCAAAACATTTTTTTCCTTTCCCTTTGCCTTTGGCTTTCCCTTCGCCCTTGTCTTCGCCTTTTCCTTTTGCTTTTCCTTTGCCTTTCCCTTCGCCGGCAGGCTTAAGAGCTTTCAGCTGAGCAAGCACATCCGCACCAGAAAACATTGGAATCTCATTTACTTCATGGACAACTTTGCCTTTTGTGCAATTCTTCTTGTCTTCCCTATCAGGATGGTCTGGTGGGAGGAACTGTCGATGCAGGTCAAAGGCAACATACTTGCCACCCTTCTTCAGCCAAATGAAAATCAAGGCCTGCATGCACACTGGCAAGGCATCTTTCCACTTGTACACCATCCACAGAACATGGCATAGCCGGGAAAGTCATGCATGCAATACTGTAGCCAAACTTTCATCAAGAAATTTTTCTGCAGATGCCGGTCGTATGTCAACCTTGGGAAGTACCAAGAATGGTGTAAATCATCCACCAACGGATGCATAAACACACTCAAATTCTTCCCCGGATATTCAGGCCCCGGAATTATAAGCGATAGGAACATGGTCTTGTGTTGCATTATGGCGCCGGGAGGGAGATTGAGGGGAATAACAAATACGGGCCAGCAGCTGTATGGATTAGATGACATACCATACGGATTGAACCCATCACCTGTTATAGCAATTCTGACATTCCCAGCCTCGACTGCTTCCTCCGGGTACTCTATATCGAATGACTTCCATGCTTCACCTTCTGATGGATGTACACTTTTTTTTGGATTGTACCTTTTCCCTTCCTTGTGCCACTTCATCACTTTGGCAGACTCCTCGGTAATGAAAAGGCGATGCAGTCTTTTTATAAAATCAAGATACCAAAGAACCTTGACAGGGATTTTTAGCTGCCGCTTCTGACCATGCTCATCAACAACCTCAATATACCGAGAGGAACCGCACTTCCTACAGTAGTTGTCATCCGCATACTCATGCCTAAACAAAAGGCAATTCTTTGGACAAACATGTATTTTCTCATAGTCCATGGAGAGCCCCTTCATGATTTTCTTCGTAGCGTACATGGTTTTCAGCAGTTCATGGCCCTCAGGCAGGCTGTTAGCCCATACTCCTAGAAATGCTTCGAAGCAACCTCGGCTACAGCCATACTCAGCCTTGACTGCCATCAGTTGCGAGATGGCATCCAACACAGACAGCTTGGCACCCTCATAGAGAGGTTTCTTTGATAAGGCCAAGACATCCAGGAAGGCCTTTGCGGTTTCCTCCGGCTCCTCCGGTTCATTCGCTGAATTTGACGGAGGTGTCAGCTGTGCAGCAAAGACATCATCTAGCATGTCTCCCACCCATCATCCTCACAACCAGCGACGTGTTGTCGTATCACCTCCTCTCTACCACGGTCCCGCTGGGCAAAGTTTATCGGCATATCAAAGTTGGGCATAAATCCATGCGTGCAAAGGTGCTTAGTCATCACACTCTTATCTCTACGCATACGTCTCTTACATTTGGCACACGGGCATTCTAGCACCATCCTCATTGGACTACGGAATATCTCTTTCAAAAACACATCAGTTTTCTCGACCCACTCTGTTGTTACTTGATTTTGACGGAAAAACCCACTATACATCCTCTGATTATCTGCCATCTCTACTTTATTGGAAGCCACACAACAAAATTAAGGATTCATTTAAATTACTCACATCAATATTTTATTTTTTAGAGTGTTGACGAGAAACGACATTTAATCCACCTACATCTCTAATAGGTAAAGATGGGTCCTAATCCCACCCAAGAATGTGTAGATTGAGTACGTTGTCCATGCTCTACCCCATTTTGAGACAAAATTTCGGCAACACCTCCCCGCTATTCTCCAAATGTACGTCTAGGCAAAATGCTGAGAGAATGTGCATCTAGAGAACAACAGGGAGGCGCCGCCGAAATCCTGTCTCGGAACGGGGTAGAGCATGAACAACGTACCCAATATACACATCCTCGGGCTGTCCGTGGAAAGCGTTGGACAATCCAAAAGAGCTGCGGTGATAAATATGCAATTGAATGCATATTTATCGATCCAACCCTTTCGGACGGGAGACCTAGGTTACGCGACTTGATGTGAAAATTTAATCTAGTGACATGGAAAAAAAAGTGGACGAGGTCGTGGAATTGTTGCTCAGCCTCCGATGTAGAGGATGTAGTCGATCAAAGGAGGGACGATCATGGACCAACACCTCCAACGTCGACAATCACACCACGAAGATGGAACACCACAAATCCTATTAATTCCACCAAGTGCAAAAAAATAGGTTAAGCATTGACACTTTAAACTATGAAAAAAAATCATATTTCGTCAAGTGTCAAATTTTGTACTTCAATTTTTTTAGTAAGATCATCATGATTAAATAACCACGCATCATATGCCAATTTTGGAGCACATCTCACACAACTATTTTAAAAACTAAATGTCACATAGCAAGGATTTAGACACAGCTTCACCTCCTATCCATGCCATCTCTAGACGTCAACAACTCAAAGAAGATGACACAAACATCAACTAAAAAAATTGTTTTGCATGCATATGTGAATAGGCTTAGGGGCTGAATACACCATCCATTAATCTCACATGCATATATTGACATAATCCATTATATATCAAATTGGTACATGAAACTATGAATGTCACAGTAGGAAAAATGAAAAAAAGAGCCTAGCTCACCGGGCAGAGGGGCGTCACGGTGATGGAGGGGATGGGAGGGACGGGGTTGGGCGTGGTCGGCCGGAGAAGCAGAGGAGGCCGCCGATCGGAGCTAGCACTAGGGCCGGCCGGGCGGGGACGCGGGCTGGCCGGAGCCACGGCCAGGCGTGCTCGGGGCGGACATAGCACGGGGTCGGGGAGGCCGAGGTGGGGCAGGGCCCGGGTCATGGCGGGGCAGAGAGCTGGGGTGGCGGAGAGGCGCGGAGACGAGGTGGCGGTGGCATGGCGGCGGCGGTGCAAGAAGGGGAGGGGAGGGGAGGGGTTGGAGCTGCGGGGAGGGGGGACGGGTGAGGGAAGGGGAGTGGCGCGGGTGGAGCGGCCGGCGGGCGGCGAGGAGCGATGCAGGCGGTAGGGAGCGGCGGCGGGCAGTGTCGTGGTTCTAAGTCTGACAGTAATGTAGGGGGTACTAAGATAGAGGCAAGATCCCAGCAATGGAGTAGTTGTACACGCAAGAGTTTTACGAGTTCAGGCCCTTCTCGGAAGAAGTAACAACCCTACGTCTCGGAGCCCGGAGGCGGTTGACTGGATTATATGCGTGTGAGTTACAGGGGTGCGAACCCTTTACACTGAGGAGGGGTGTGGCTTATATAGAGTTCGCCAGACCCCTCCGACCCTCAGTTATGCAGGGTTTAAAGTACATTAATTCAGGGGGTTACTGGTAACGCCCTCGTAAAGTGCGATGAAGGCCATAAAGGCTACTTATGACAGACCGTTACACGCAGAGTGACTTTAGATCTCCTGGCCGTCGAGTGGTTAGCTTCATGGTCAAGTGATTAGCTTCACGGTCGAGTGTCCTCGAGTCCATCGAGTGGATTACCTTAAAGTCGACTGACAGGTAGTTTCTTCTAGAGATGTCCTTGGGAAGGGTAGCTTAGACAGGCCCATGACCCTACCCTAGGTACATAGCTTCATCATTAGCCCCCGAATGGATCGAGGTTTGAGTGGGGAAGGAGTTGAGAATCCTTCCGACCCATCTCTCGTGCTATGAGTATGTCTTGTCTTGGATCAACGAATCATTAGGTGACGTCATCAACTTCTTTTTCAGTCGCCTTGATCCATTCTTTATATCTGTCGAGTGAAGTTTTTCGCTTGGGGAGCTCCGAGTGTCCGAACGGAGGGGATCTTCTGTCTGATGAGTCATTCTGCAACTCGCGGATTCTGCAGGATTCGAATTTTGGGAAGCGCGCGGGACGGGGCGAGGCCGCAGCAATCGTACGGGATAAGGCAGGAACGCCTCGATCTCCGTGCCACCTTTTTCGCCACGTATCACGCGTGCGACTGTTGCGGGATTTGACAGGATCGCCCGGGCCCATATGTCAGCCACTCGGAAGCAGCCTTATATAAAGCGCCGGATGGGGGTTTTTCAACAGTGCGCCCTCATTCCTTCCTTTTCTCGAGATTTCTCTGCCGCGCTAGCTTCTGCCTCCACGCCGCTGCCTCGCGCGTGCTTCACCGGTGACAATGGTGAAGGAGAAGACGGCAGCTCTGGAGCGGGCGAAGAAAGCGACGGCGAAGGCAAAGGGGAGGGGAACTAGTCAGAGCGGCTCCTCATTGAGGACCGGCTTTCCGTCGGGCTAGATCCAGGGCGGCTGGATCCGCTCGATAATCACTCAGGCAGATCTCGACGACCTGGCCGACGGAGGGCTGATCCCCCATGGATCGGGGCGGCTCCCGGGGAGAGAGTCAGAGCCGCAGCCTCAGGAGGGTGAGTGTGTTCTTCTGGCCACCCACGCCGACCGTGGGATTTCTTTGCGGCCTCACCCTTTCTTTCGAGGGTTTCTGAATTTCTTTGGGGCGCAACTCCACCACTTCACACCCAACTCCGTAGTGTATCTTTCCTCCTACGTGTCTCTGTGCGAATGCTTCTTGGGTTGCCGGCCTCACTGGGGCCTCATTAAGCACATCTTCACCTGTCGCTCCCAGACGGTGAAGAAAGCCAATCCGAATGATGAGAGGACACATGTGATTCAAATGTGCGGGGGCCTTGGGATCCAGTTGAGGGGGAAAAGTTCTTTTCCGACCATGGTTTGCCCGACTCCGTCCGAGGGTGGCAGTCGACTTGGTTTTATTGCAAGGACCAGCCGATGCCAGGGCAGTCGACCGGGCTCCCTCCCTTTTCCATGGAATGAGTGAGGAAGCCCTCCTCTTTGAAGGTGGTCCCGGAGGAGAAGGCGCAGGTGAAGGTGTTGGTCGAGCGTGTCGTGCAGCTCATCTGCGACGGGGTGACCGGTATGGACCTCTTGGAGGTCTTCCTCCGACGGCGCATCCAGCCGCTCCAATTCCGAGACCATCCTATGTGGATGTATTCTGGAACTGAGGACACCACTCGGATCCACTCGGAGGAGATCGACGGTGTCACGCTGGAGCGGTGGATGGCAAGCATTACGAGGAACAAGGGACAACCCCCGAGGAGCTAGGAGGGTCGTTCCACTCGACAATTCATATGAAGTTGACAAGGTCCAACACTGCATTTCCGACTGCGATTCTATTTTTCTTTCCATTCTGTCTATTTGAAATCAACCGACTGACTTTTGTCTTCTTTGCTGTCTTCTAGGTCACGACTGAAATGTACTCGATGCCCAACGGGGCGCAGGAACAAGCCAAGGAGGGGGAGGCAAGTGGAGGCGAAAGCGAGGAGGGGGAGTGGAAATCTAACGACGAGGGGGAAGAGGATGAAGACGGTTCCAGCGAGGAGGAGGAGGAAACAGAGGTCGATCCTCCTCGCACGGAGAGGCGATCCAAGCTTGCCCACGACCCCGCGAGGGAGCGCGGCAAAGCGGTCACGCCCGTTGTGCCATCGACAAAGCGCTCTCGGACGGCCTCTCCAGCGCCGACTGAAAAAGCGCCGAAGCATCCGCGGGCAGAGTCGTCCAAGCCACCGAAGGCCTTGCCCAAAATGAAAATGGCCATTCCCACCATCTCCGGGTAACAGCA
The DNA here is from genome assembly GCF_018294505.1 of Triticum aestivum. NCBI lineage: Eukaryota > Viridiplantae > Streptophyta > Magnoliopsida > Poales > Poaceae > Triticum > Triticum aestivum. Next base: position 688,220,179 of record NC_057807.1, on the reverse strand, counting down.
GGATTTGTGCTTCTTTGTTCAGCTCAAGTGGACTTTCGGTCGACTCATCGATTAACCGACTGATTTCTGAAATCTGCAGCATTGCTACCTCTGAGACCTCCGCCAAGGATGGCGACCAAGAAATGGAAGACGTTGTTACCTCCAACCCTGGTACATCCTCTTGTAGTTTTCACTTTGGTCGACTGGATCTTTGTGTTCCAACTCTGGATTTATCTTGCAGCTCCTCGCCACGTCATTGATCTCCCTGACGATGATGATGAGGTACCTCTGAAGGCGAGGAAGAGCAGAAGGGACCCGGCTAGCAGGGCCACTCGGACTGCGTCAGCACCTGAGGTGCCAGTTCAGGAGGTGGCGACGCCGCTCGACATTCTGTGACCTTTGTTGTGCCGCTGACAAGCGTCAGGCCTTCATCGTTGACTGCCGAACCGCCCTCCCTTTTCGCCACACACCACGTCCCAGAGGATTAGGCGGGCGCTGCTAAGGAGGCTATACGCCAGGCGGGGATTATGATGGAGCAAGTGAAGGCGATCCAGGAAGCCAGCCAAGCGGCTTAGGATGCAAGCTCAGCCCTTCAGAGCAATGTCCAGGTTAGTTGACAACCGCCTGTTCTTTTAGGATATGTTATCTGAAGATTTTCTTTCCAGAAATCTTTGTGTCTGTACACCCACTGGGTGTGTCGATTGGGTTTGTAGATAGGTGGGGGCACGCTGAGTGGACCCACTGGGTGTAGTCTCCGAGACTATGGTGGACTGCGGGCAGTCGACTGTAGTCTTTATGGTTGAAATTTCATCACTCGGTCTAGTCGGACCATGTCGAGTGGAACATTAGGACCTGTGGGGGCACGGTGAGTGCACCCACTGGGTGTAGTCCCCGAGTCTATAGTGGACTGTGGGCAGTCGACTGTAGTCTTTAGAATTCTCTCTTTCTTTTTTTTGACTATGATGCGACCGTAATCTCTTTGTTCCTCTTGGTCAGCTTGATCGGATCGAGTCGGCAGAACTAGTGGGGGCACGCTGAGTGCACCCACTGGGTGTAGTCCCCGAGACTATTGTTAAATATTTTGATTCGACTGTAGTCTTAGAAACGTTACTGTTTTTCTCTTAGTCACTCGGAAGTAACCTCTCTTTAATGTCTGTCGACTGTTTCTTTGCAGAAATCTTGCGAGCTCGTAGCCCGTTATACTGAGTTGGAGAAGAAGCACATACAGCTCGACCTTGACTTAAAACTTGTCCAGGAGAACTTTCAGAAGGCGAAGGACGAGGCAACAGGTATGATTGGTGAGAACTTGATGATTGTTTTTACCTTTCTGCCCGTTATTGATTCTGACCTCCTTGCCATTTTGTAGAGAAAACGAAGGCAACTCTGATCAAGAAGGACCAGGAACTTGCTGAGGCGCAGAAGGCTGCATCTGATAAAACGAAGCTTGCGGAAGAAAAGCTGGCTTCAGTCGGCAAGCTCGAAGAGGAGAACGTCATCCTGAAAGCTGCTCTTGACGCGGCCAACAAGGAAGTCAGCCGTCTGAAGAACGACAAGATTGCTCTGAGTGACAAGGCGAGTGAACTGGTGGGGAAGAAGAACGATCTGGAAGCTTATCTGGGAGGGCTCGCCAAGAAGCTGTTCCTCATGCTTGAAGGTAACCTCTTTCACTCAACTGACTCGTCCCCGTTGATTCATCGCGGAACTGCTGGTTCATGTCTGACTTGTGTTTACAGAATTCTGCCAAAACTTTGAGGAAGAGACCAGTCGAGTGGAGACAGGCTTGGATCCTATCAACTCTCCAATGAAGGATGAAGCTACCATGAATGTGCTTCGACTGAAGTCTCGCGTCGCCGGCGTGGTGGATTATCTGGCCGGACTGAAGGCAGCAGCATCACGAATAGACACGACACTCTGGCCAGGAGAGAAGCTTCAGAACTACCTCGAGTCTTTGATGACTCGACTGAATGAAGTCCCAGGCTGAGTGCAAGAGTGGAAGAAGTCTTCTGCCAGGTGCGGTGCTGACATAGCTCTGTCTTTAGTCCATGTTCACTACAAAGACGCACGAGAGGAAAAGCTGGCGTCCCTCATGGTGGCCAATACTAAGAAGCATGACTTCCGATCCTTCATGGAGACATTCATTGCAGCTGCCACTCGGATTGCTGACGGAATCGATTTGGACGAGTTCGTCGCACCTTCCAGTCCTCCGCCAGAGGAGTGAAAAACTTTTATGGTTGATGCCTTAAATTCGTCTCGGAATGCCGAGTGGTTTTTGTAACCGGTAAACTTTAACAGGCTTGATGCCTAAGTACTTCTGGATCCGTAGGACGTTATCTGAACTTGATGCCTGAGCTTTGCGGTTGAATATGTTTGCATTTGTCTTCGAACGACACTATTTTTTCCTCGGAATATATTTTTGTGCTTGGGACTTGTTCTTGCAGGCTGGAGCACAGATCTCAGTCGACTTGCGTCTTTGTCCTTCTTGGGGACCATGACTACATTGGCGAGCCACTCGGAGTGGTAAATCTCTCGGATGAACTCTGCTGCTAAGAGCCGAGCCACTTCTTCGCCAATAGCCTTCCTTTTCTGGACGGCGGACCGTCGCAGATGTTCCTTGACAGGTTTTGCCTTTGAATCGACTCGCAGACGGTGCTCAGCCAGCCCCCTGGGTACACCTGGCATGTCAGAACGTTTCCATGCAAAGATGTCCCAGTTCTCATGGAGGAACTGGATGAGTGCTTCTTCCTATTTGGGGTCGAGTGTTGTGGAGATATTAGTCGGAGCAGCGTTGGGGTCGGTCGGGTGGATGTGAACTGGTTTTGTCTCGCGACGACTGAAATGCCGATTCTGTAGCAGGCTTCTTGGCTCGCAACAAATCACTCGGGTCTGCATTTCTCTGGTGTTCCTGCCATTCTTCTGCTACCATCTGAGCATCGGCGATTTTCGAGCCTTTCTGAAAGCACTCTTCCGCCTTCTTGCGATTACCAGTAACAGTGATCACGCCTTTAGGGCCAGGCATCCTCAATTTGAGGTACACGTAACATGGTCGAGCCATGAAACGCGCATAAGCTGGCCTGCCAAAAATGGCATGATAGGCACTTTGGAAATCCATAACTTCAAATGTCAACTTTTCTTTGCGGAAGTTTTTGGAATCACCAAAAACCACATCGAGAGCAATCTGGCCGAGAGACACGGCCTTCTTGCCAGGGATGACTCCAAGAAACTCATATTGCTTGTGCTGAGTCTGGACATCGGAATGCCCATCCCTTCCAGTGTCTCTGCGTATAGTATGTTCAAACTACTGCCGCCATCCATCAACACTTTAGTTAGTCAAGTACCTTCGACGACTGGGTCGACCACCAGAGCCTGCCTCCCGGGGGTGGCTATGTGCGTCGGGTGATCTGACTGGTCGAATGTGATGGCTGTCTGAGACCACTTCAGATAATTGGGCGTCGCCGGAGCGGCCATATTCACCTCTCGGTTTATAACTTTCAGTCGGTTCTTGCTCTCAACGTCAGCAAAAATCACCAGAGTGGAATTGACCTGAGGATATTCTTCGTCACTATCCCCCTTGTCCTCAACTTTATCTGACTCTTTTTCCTTGTCCTTGGACTGTTTCCCTTGGAACTGCTGTATCAGGAGTCGACACTGCCGAGTGGTATGCTTCGGGTAAATGAAATTACCCTCTTCATCTTTCTTTGTGTGGATGTGACACGGTAAATCAATCACGTCATTTCCTTCTTTATCCTTTACTTTCTTGGGGTTCCAAGGCCTTTTGGGCTTCCCTTTGAACTTTCCTTGAGTCACGGCCAAGGCTTCTCCAGGAGCAGCTGGCTCGGCTTTCCGCTTTTGCTTCCGACTGGAGTTCCCTCCTCCGGTGTCCTGGGCGACTGACTTGTGCTTGCCACTCCGGAGCCTATCCTCTTCCTCACAATTGGCATATTTGGTGGCTATTTCCATCATTCAACTCAGAGACATGTCCCCGGTTCGACCGAATTTCAGGCTTAGCTCTCTGTACTTAACGCCTTCCTTGAAGGCGCATACTGCCTGGTGTTCAGATACATTCTCTACTGTGTGATGCAATGTGATCCATCTCTAGATGTAATCTCTCAAAGTTTCATTCGACTTCTGCACACAAGATTGCAGCTCTGTCAGTCCTACTGGTCGCTTGCATGTTCCCTCGGACGTTCTGACAAACACTCGGGAAAGGTCTTCCCATGTGTAAATGCTGCTGGGTGTCAACTGATTCAACCATGCTCTGGCCGACCCCTCCAACATAAGAGGCAGATGCTTCATGGCCACCTCATCATTCCCGGCGCCGATCTGGACAGCCACTCGGTAGTCTTCAAGCCAAGTATCAGGCTTAGACTCACCATTGAATTTACTGACTCCAGTCGCCAACCTGAAGTTGGGGCACTGCGGCCCTGATGGCTCTGCTGAAACACTCTAGTCCGGAGACATGCACTCGGCTGCTGGTGGGTACATCTCTGTCGTGACCTTCCCTGTGAGCTCTGTTCCGGTCGACTAGACCTTGAACAATGATGGATCTCGCATCAAAGCCTGGTTCCCTGGGGTCGACTGAAATTCTTCGCCCGCCACTGTGCTGGCGTCTATCATCCTGCTGTCGAGGTGCGTAGGATCCACCCCTTGGGGGAGGGGTGGGCACTCGACATCGATCATCGCGATCGAATCGGTGATCATACTGCTCACGATTCCTGTACTGATCGTGTCGGTCTCCACGCCCTTCACGCCTCGGGGGCGATCTGGGGCTATGAGCCGACTGGACCGTACTCGCAGCCATGGATTTGCTGTGAATCCTGTTCCGTGACTGGGATACAACTGAATTTTGATCTCCTGCTGCCCGGAGTAAGTCTCTGATCTGCATCAAGCCTCTGCAAGCCTCTGACTGGGAGGGCTGAATTGACTCTGCTATACGAGCTACAGCTGCTAAATTTTGAATGGAAGTTCGATATACCTGAGTCGAAGGTGGAAAGAGCTGGCGTCGACTGGAGTCCGGGGCCCATTGCCGCGCATACTCGTTGATTGCTCGCTGAAGATTCTCCAGTCGAGTGCGCTCAGCCAGGTTGGCCAAGCGCACGTCCTCCAAGGTGCGAGCCTCAGGAGTTTCTCCAACGATAGGAGTATGAAGGGCATCCACGTTCCGGTGGCGAAGTTCTTCCCTCTGCAGCGAATTGAGGGGCTCGGGAAGGTACTCCTCATGGGCGTGCGACGGATCGCCTCCTCCGTCACCTCCCTCAGCGCCGGGAAAGCTGGGGGGACCATGTGGTTCGTTGACCATCAGGACCTCCGCCGCTGGATCACTGTTGTCGCACTCGGATGCAGTCTCTGCGGAGCCAGTCGACAGGTCGAACAGGGAATAGAGAGATTCGTCGGGCTCGATTGCCGCGACTTGGGCGGTGGTCGACTGGCGAGCCAACGTGTGCCTCACCCACCGCTGAAGCCTCGACCGTCCGGAGCGCTTGCGCCAGCGGGAAGCGGGGAGGGAGGATGACACAAAAACCGGTCGATACTGGGTCGACGGTTGCCGCAGGAGGATGCCGCGGACGCACGCCGAAAGTGCGTCGCTCCGAAGACTAGGAGTGCGTCAACGTCGAGCGGAGCCTCCTGAAGCCAGGTAGAGTCGTCGGTGACGAACGTGAGCGCGCCGAGACGGATCTCGCGGCCCTCAACCAAAACTCCGCCTGAAACCATGATGAAGGAGATCGGAAGAAATTGCAACTTCTCCAATAAGTCGCTAAGACACCTGCCCCATGGTGGGCGCCAACTTTCGTGGTTCTAAGTCTGACAGTAATGTAGGGGGGGTACTAAGATAGATGCAAGATCCCAGCAATGGAGTAGTTGTACACGCAAGAGTTTTACGAGTTCATGCCCTTCTCGGAAGAAGTAACAGCCCTACGTCTCGGAGCCCGGAGGCGGTCGACTGGATTATATGCTTGTGAGTTACAGGGGTACGAACCCTTTACACTGAGGAGGGGGTGGCTTATATAGAGTTTGCCAAACCCCTCCGGCCCTCAGTTATGCAGGGTTTAAAGTACATTAAGTCAGGGGGTTACTGGTAACGCCCTCGTAAAGTGCGATGAAGGCCATAAAGGTTACTTATGACAGACCGTTACACGCAGAGTGACTTTAGATCGCCTAGCCGTCGAGTGGTTAGCTTCATGGTCGAGTGATTAGCTTCACGGTCGAGTGTCCTCGAGTCCGTCGAGTGGATTACCTTAAAGTCGACTGACAGGTAGTTTCTTCTAGAGATGTCCTTGGGAAGGTTAGCTTAGACAGGCCCATGACCCTACCCTAGGTACATAGCTTCATCAGGCAGGCGGCGGTGACGCGGGTCGGGCTCGGGACCGCACGGGATCTGGGTCAGGGAGGAACGAGTGGAGGGGGCGACCGGGGGAAGGATAAGGGGAACTATGCCGACGGCTTAGCCGTCGGCATAGGTTTCCATGCCACGTGGCACCTATGCCGACGGCTTAGCTGTAGGCATATATATATTTTATATAGATTTTTTAATGTTTTATTATATTTATATTTTTCCTTTTTTATTTCATATAGATTTTTAATTTTTTTATAGTTATATTTTTCCATTTTTATGTATTATAGTTAAAAAAAATTATATTTAACCAACACCTCCACGAAGATGGTCACTCCATGAAGACGGCAACAAGGGTTTGTAGGAGGGGGTGCTCACTGGGGCTGGGGGAGGGGGGGCACGGCGCCGTCCGGCGGTGGAGGGGGGTGCTCACTGGGGCGGGAGGGAACGGCGATGGACGAGTAGGGCCGGCCGACGTGTCCGTTTTCCCCCTCCATGTGCCGGCGGCGCCGCTGGCCGGTGGAGGGGCCACGCCCTGGAGACGCGTGCTGCCTCTTCGGACATGCCAGAACACCACCCCGCATGTATGAGGGGCTGGTGCGACGCTCCGGTTGCATTGCTACCCCCAGGGCCACCGTCCCGCCTAACCCTGGAGCGGTTGACCACAAGATTTAGCCCTTTGACTACCCACGGACGGGCTTTTACCAATGGACCTCTCCACCCGGTTGTGTTAGGTCAGCACACAGGGACACCTGGGAGCAACATCCAGGCCAAACCCACAGCTACATCCACTCCGTGTAGACCGGACGCATCCGTTTCCCCCCTCCAGGTGCCGGCGGCGGCGCCGTCCGTGAGGGGGGCCATGCCCCAGAGACACGTGCCTCCTCTTCGGACATGCCAGAACACCACCCCGCATGTATGAGGGGCCGGTGCGACGCTCCGGTGGCATTGCTACCCCCCCTCCCCCGCCGCCCCAGGGCCCCTGTCCCGCCTAACCCTGGAGCGGTTGACCACGAGATCTAACCCTTTGGCTTCCCACGGACGGGCTTTGACCAGTGGACCTCTCCACCCGGTTGTGTCAGGTCAGCCCAGAGGGACACCTGGGAGCAACATCCGGGCCAAACCCACAGCTACATCCACTCAGTGTAGACCCGACGCGTCCGTTTCCCCCCTCTCGGTGCCGGCGGTGGCGCCGTTCGTGAGGGGAGCCACACCCCGGAGATGCGTGCCGCCTCTTCGGACATGCCATAACACCACCCGGTTGTGGTAGGTCATCCGATATATATAAATACTTGGGAGCAAAGTCCCCTTCGTATAGACCCGATGCGGCTGTTCCGCATTCCAGGTGCCGGCCGGTGGCGGCGCCGTTCGTGAGGGGGGTCACACCGCGCTGTATAGAACCGAAAAATAATGTATGTATGCTTATTAACACATGCTATACGTAAGTTAGTCAAATAATAATATGTAAGAAAACATAAAATATAGCTATGAAAAAAAAGAAAAAAAACTATGCCGACGGCAAAGCCGTCGGCATAGCTGCGGCCAGGGCAGATGGACGGCATGCCGTGGATTGATGATGTGTCATCTATGCCGACGGCTGCCGTCGGCATAGGTCTTGGTCGGTGTGCTCTGGAACGGTGACGTGTCACCCGTATCTATGCCGACGACCACCCGTCTCGGCCGTTGGCATAGATACGATGTCGATAGCCGGCTGGCATGAGCGTTGTCAGCGGGGCCGCCTCTATGCCAACGGCCTGTATATGCCGACGGCAGCTGTAGGGGTAGTCTGAGATAAGCCGACGGCTGATATGTGCTGACGGCGGCAGTCGGCGTAGACGGGGATAGCCCAACGGCTATTGTACGCCGAGGGCTAGGACCTAGCTGTCGGCATAGCTTGGATTAGGCCGACGGGGGCCGTCGGCATACATTTGGTTGTCGGCTTAAAGCCCTGTTCCGGTAGTGATTAGCCCCACTCCAGTCCATCGATCGGATCAGCAGAGTAGAAAACCAATCGCGCACTGCAAGTTGATGATTCAATCGGTCGCTCATTCGTCAAGAAAAAGAAAATCCCTCTCCCGATCAGCAACAGAGAAACCCTTGCCTCGCTCGGCTGCGCTGCGCGCCTACGCCGCCGTCCTCGTCACTTATCAACCCGCGCCGGCCGCCTGGTCCGGCTTCCTAACCACCTGCCTCTCCTTCTAATCTTCTCCAACTATTGAAATTTCATCCCACACACACTGTGCCGCACAGGTAATATGTACACTGTATCATCCAATTCTTTCCCTGCTTCCTTTATACTATTAGGCAAACTCAGTGAATTGGTGCTGTTAAATTATATTACTTAGTCAGTTTTATTTCACGGTCATCAGGAGATTAAAAATCCAAGATGACGAGGACCCATAACCCATTCAATTAAATCCTTTTATCAGGATTGAGGATATTAAGATTATTAGGTGCTATCAAAAAAAAAAAGGAAACGCAAGGGGCTACTACCTCTTGCATTTCACGATAATGGTATACTATGCTCTTCTTTTATAAAATTTCATATGAACAATGGACTTAGTCCTTAAATACTCGGTTTTATGTTTGCAGCTCCTGGTCCTTCTACTATTGCTGGTGAAGAAATGATGGGCTCCAATTAAGCAAATCTTCAATAATTAGGTACCAAACAATGTTTGCAATGACGCACTTTATTAAAGTATTTGTTTTTACAGAATTTCCTCTCATGAAATAATGAACTTATATTTTGTTTTTAATGTGAATTTGTGGCATACCTCCAAAACACATTGACGTGCGCGATATTTGTCGAAATTTTTAGTCAGTTAGTTTTAGCCCTAAGCTTTGAGAAATCCTGGTTCACATGAGAAATCCTGGTGCGCGATATTTGTCGAAATTTTTAGTCAGTTACTTTTTTTTACTACTTTGTGAAGATGCTGCGTGCATTGGCTTTTCACATGGGAGAACTGGCTGCTTCTGCATGGTGTTCTGTTCTCTAGAAAAAAAATACTACCTCTGTCAAATTGAACTGCCAAAACGTCTTATTTTTAGAAACAAAGGATGTATGTAACACTGAAGGCAACAACATGATCAGTCAAAACCACCCCTTTTTTTGCGCTGATAGAAGAGTTTTATTCCAAAGGTATAGGGTTACAATCGCGAGGCAAGAGATCCTCGATACACGGCCGGACCTCGGCCAAGCCATACAGCAGTGGTACGCTCTGTACGACTATACAGGGCCAAACGATCTGCTACCCTATTCTGCACACGACTAATCTTGAACGGAATGAAAACTCTATCTATCATTAGGTGACGAATCTCAGCAACTAAGTGCCCGTAGGCAGATCTAGATAAGTTGTCGCCCGAGAGGGCAGATAGGGTGACAGAAGAGTCCGACTGGACTATGACCGGGAGCTCACAGTGTTGGACTGCTAGCGCCATACCTTGCATCAGTGCATGCAGCTCCGCTTCCAATGCTTTGTTGCAGTTAAATATGTATCTGCAAGCGGAGAAATAACGCTCCCATCATGATTCCTCAACACCATCCCTGCCGCAGCTGAGCCATCATTATGTGAATAAGCACCATCAACCGACAGGGACACCTTCCCTGGTGGTGGCTTCGGCCATGGTTGAGCTATGGCCTCCGCCCGCACAGTGGCCGGAGCCTCCCGCCCAACCTGCATTTTTCCTTTGATAATATCCTCGGTCGAAAACCGCCTTGACAGATCGAGGGACTGCATGTAGCTGCACAAAAAGGATACACTTGTAGCCACAGGAGGCACTTCCTTCCCATGAGCCAGATCTGAGCGGAGCGACCAAATGCGCCAGACCAACATAATTACACAATCCCTCATGTACTCATCACAATTTGCCAGCAGGTTGAGCAACCAATCCTGCCCTGTATCATGCAGGAGTTCCTGGCTTGGTAGCTTCCATACCATCCTCATTTGTTGCCATATCGCCGGCGCATGATCACATGTAACAAGAGCATGGAAACTGGATTCCTTCTCTCTCGCACACAAGGGGCAACTGTCTCTTGTTGATATATGCCGATGGTGTTTGCAAGAATTTGTTGCAAGTGCACCCGAGACTACTTTCCACGCCAGTATCCTCATCTTTAGGGGAACCTTAGCTGCCCAAATGCATTGCCACACCGGCCGATCCCCGGACGGGTTGTTGTTGGTCGCTGGTGTCCTCTCCGGTACGCTGCCAATAGTTGCCAGCCGGTATGCACTCCTTACCGTAAAAAGTCCACTTCTTTCCGGGAACCAGGCTATAAAGTCTTAACCATTCCTCGGTGAAGTACGGATCTTAAGAATTTCTCGAACATCCATGTCCCAAAAATGCTCTCTCAGCCTTTGTTCATCCCATGCACCGTGCTCATTCAGGAAATCTGCCACCCAGTTGAGTCTGCAATTACGCTTCGGTGTTATCGGCCGAAAGTTGTGACCCCTTGGGATCCAGGCATCTCTCCAAGTTCTTATCAGTGTTCCGTCACCCACACGCCAAATAATTCCTTTCTTAACCAGCTCAAGCCCATGTACAATCCCCTTCCATACTGCTGAAGAACTAGTTGGAAACACCGTGTCCAACAGGTTGCCATGGGGATAATATTTTGCTCTTAATAATCTTGCACACAAGCTGTTTGGGCAGTCCAACAATCTCCAAGCCTGCTTAGCCAGCAAGGCCTGGTTGAATGCTCTCATGTCCTGAAATCCCATGCCCCCCATAGACTTAGGGACGACCATTTTCTTCCAACTAAGCCAGGCCATTTTCCTCTTACCGTTCTCCACACCCCACCAATATTGCCTGATCATACGTGTTAAGTCGTCACAAACTGATGCCGGCAATTTCTTTGTTCAAATGTAGGAATGGCCTGTGCAACAGCTTTGTGCGGATATGTAGGAATGTCCTGTGCAACAGCTTTGTTCAAAATTTCTTTGTTCCCCAGAGATACAAACTGTTCACTCCAATCAATCAACCTTGCTCTTAGTCGCTCCTGTACCGTTTCAAATTGCCCTCTATGCACTCTTCCTTCTGGCATAGGTAAGCCTAAGTATTTAGGCCCAAAAACTTGCTGTGAAACTTCTAATATGTCCTTTACCTCATCCGCCACCATCGTGCTGCAGTTGTCAGAAAATAGGATGGAACACTTTTCGGGATTAATAAGTTGTCCAGTCGCCGCAGTATAAGTGTTCAACAGCCCACTGACTATGCCCGCTTGCTGGCTCGATGCCTCAAAGAACAACATTGTGTCATCCGCAAAAAGCAAGTGAGATATTTCCGGAGGACCACGGCAGATGGTCACTCCCTTCAACTCCCCATCCTCAACTGATTTGGTAATAAGAGCAGACAGGGCATCAGCAACAAACAGAAAAAGGAAAGGAGACAATGGATCACCTTGCCGTAGCCCCCTCGAAGGGTAGAATTCATCCAGTAATTTTCCATTGAACTTCACTGAATATGTCACAGACCTTACGCAAGCCATGATCCAAGAGATCCATGTTGCAGAAAAACCCCATTTGCCCAAGGCTTTCTCTAGGAAATCCCAGTCCACCCGGTCGTACGCCTTAGACAAGTACAACTTGTAAGCACAAGCCGCCGGGAAGTTATTCTTCATTGTCTGAATATGATTGATACACTCGAATGCAATTATTGAATTATCCGAGATTAGCCTCCCAGGAATGAAGGCACTCTGGTTGTCAGAGATCAACTCAGCCAACAAGGGGCGTAAGCGGTTTACCAAACATTTAGACACAATCTTGTATATCACGTTACACAAACTTATTGGACGAAAATCCTTGAGTTCCTTAGGGAAAGGCACTTTCAGGATTAGTACAATAGCTGTCTCGTTCACACCTGCCGGCATTACTCCGGTGTTGAAGAAATCCAGGACCGCCGCAGTAATCTCCCCCTTCATGAATGCCCAGTTACGCTGATAGAATCGAGCGGGGAATCCATCCGTACCAGGTGCCTTGAGTGTCCCTATTTGAAATAGGGCGTTAGATACCTCCTCATCACTAAATGGTGCACATAACGCGGCATTCATCTCCTGTGTGACCCGTGGAGCTATCTTTTCCAGGATCGACTCCGAGGAGAGGGTCGGGTCCTTTGTAAATACCTCCTTGAAATAAGAAGTTGCCATCAGCTCCATATCGGATGGAGATGAGCACCAAGTTCCATCAAGACGTCGCAACCGCTGAATGTGATTTCGGCGAGCCCGCCACACAGCCCGGCGGTGTAGGTACGCCGTGTTCCTTTCGCCCTCCTTTAGCCATGTTATTCGTGACCGTTACAACCACAACATATCCTCGCGGTACAGCAACTCATCTAATTGATACATTTTCTGACTGATGGCCACCCTATCCGCATCATGCAGCTGCAAGTCCGCCAGTTCAGACCGCGGTTTTTCAATCTCTGAGATAACATGCCCGAAGTTTTACTTACTCCATGTGCGCAAATGCTGCATCATCTCTTTCATGGCATCACGGACCGACCCCAAGTGCCCGGTCGACCTGCTCTTACCCCAACTCTCTGCGATCATAGCTTCGAGATGAGGGTGCCTTTCGCACATTATTTCATACCTGGGAGCACTTTTTGTACGCCACGGTTCTGCATGTGCCAATCTAACCATGATAGGAACATGGTCCGAGCACGAGGACGCTAGGTGCACCACTTGCGCAAACGGGAATACATCCTTGAAAGCTTCATCCGCATAGGCTCTATCAAGCCGAACTCGAACATTCCTATCGCCCTGCTGCCCGTTATCATATGTGAACGGAGCACCCGAGAAGCCCAAGTCCATAAGCTCGCAATCCTCCAAACAGACACGGAAGAGGAGCATTTGGTTCTCGGACCGAGGCGACCGGGAAAAGTGTTCATGCTGCCACATTGCTTTATTAAAGTCACCACAAACCAGCCACAGATCAGGCGACACTGCCCGTAAGCCTGGTAGTGTGCTCCACATATGGTGACGGTGTTCCACTCTTGGTTAACCATACACAAACGTAGTCCTCCACGCTTTATCATTCGCGATGTCAACAATTCTCACATCAATATACCGCGCACACGAATCAAGCACGGTAACTTGCAAATTCTCATCCCAAAACAGTGCAAGCCCCCCACTGAGGCCCGCACTAGAGACACCAAAAAATCCTTTCATATTCAACCTTCTTCTAAGCTTTTCCATCTGACTAGAGGCTTGTCGTGTTTCTGACAGGAAGATCAGCCCCGGGGAATTGGCCTTTGAGAGGGCCACAATTTCACGAACTGTTCGGCGGTTCCCCCCCCCCCCCCCGGCAGTTCCACATTAAGATACTCATTGTACCTGGCGGTCCTCCTCGAAGGAGGCCGCCGACTTCTCATCCGAAAAACCTTGGGAGTCTATCCTTGCCTTTTTACTGTTTGAACTATTGCATGGTGACGAGGTAGCATCACCATCTTCACCGAGCCCTTGAGTAAGAGCTAATGTATCTATCGGTTTGTTGGGCAGCTCCAGCCCGGAGCTGTCCATGGCCAGCCTCTTACGAGCTGGAGGGTCGACGTGCATCTCCTTTGTGCCACTTTTAGATGGGCTGGACGCAGTATCAGCCAAGTCCGGGTCGATGACTTTCTTGGCGTCCTTTTCTTTGGTTGGTGTACGATGCTTTTGACTTTGCTTGTCGTTGCTCCTGTCGAACTCATCAGCTCTTGGCTTGTTCGGACCATCTGCGTATAACCAGCTCCCAAACTTCACATCCTTTGCCTCATGGACCCCAGAGCTACATTCTTTGCAGTCATGCCCAATCATACCGCAAACACTGCAAAAGTGAGCAAGCTTTTCATACCGGACCAAGTAGACTTGCATTGCCTCACCTCTAACAATACTAACGAATTTTGTGAGAGGTCGACGGATGTCATGACGAACCCTAACCCTCACATAATCACCCCGCGTGTTGCCGTTTAACCTCATCTCCAAGATCTCCCCGGACTTTTTCAGCAGCGATTCCACTATGTTCCTCCTGCAGAAACCCTCAGGGAGCTTATGGATCTATAGCCATACTGGCATGTAAAGCATGGGGACCTCTTCTGCCTTAGTGAATCCATCATAGACACATAAGTACCACCCAGTTCCTGAAGAGCCATGGACCGAGCTCGACCATACGCTCCCAATCCCCTAGGCACTCCGCCTGAACAACGAACAAATTTGGTCCAACGGGCTTGAACCTCACCTGTTTCGCCGGATTCCAGGCTGCTCGCATCTCACGGTAGAACGCCGTCGGACTGAAAGTCTTCTCCGTGTGAACCCTAGCGAGGGCTAGCCAGCGGACACCTTCATTGATCACAGGGTCGTCCTCCTCAATCACCAGATCATCGAATTCCTCATCCTCTAAGTTAAGCTGCTCCATGAAATCCCCTAGATCTGACTTTCTTGTGGCGGCGGCGCTCCCACCACCACTCGTCCCAGACATGGCATCCGCCATCAGAACTGTCGCCGTCGGCCGAGCCGAGGGCCGTGCTCCGATATGGCACAAACAGAAGGCTTCGACTCTCGCTACCCAGCCGCGGTAGGGTTTTACGTCGGGTAGGAACTCTCCAGCGATGGGATCGCCAGAGAGGAAAGAAACCCTAGCCTTGGCGTAGGGGAAAAAAACTGATAATCGAGCTTGTATAGTCAAAACCACCCCTTCCAACTTTTTGGTTGCCTCTGAATAACATGATCAGTCAAAATCACTCAGACTAAATTCTTTTCAATTTATAACTTCCATAATCACATATTCAAAAGACACAAATTCATGATATCCACCACGACATGTATGTGATTCTATTTTCAGCGGTGCCACATTTCCGTGGGAGGAGCGGTCCATGGCATTGTTCTTCAACCGATTTTACCTCCGTGTAAGCCTCCGGTCCCTGTTCGCCGCCCTCGTACATCACGTCGGCGGTAGCCATGGTCCTCATCATTGTGTAATCTGTGGGCAGCAGATTGAAGTACAGGTACAGGCAGCCTGCTCGAGTTGATCTTCAAAGTAACCAGACAATACCCCGGACGTTGCTGCGGGAATCTTGTTAAAGAAGCATAACTAAATACTAAATAAACAAAAACTAATGTATGATTGTTTTGCATGACTTGTTTCCCTTTGAAAAGGATACACATGAATTGATAAGGCCGCATGTTTTGCATGAGTAAACTAATGCAAAAAAGCAACTTATGACTTCATGAAATAAATGCTAAATAAATAAAATCTATAGAAAAGTATATTTTTGTCCCTCAACCTTGATGGAGTCTAGATTTAGTCCCTCAACTAAGAAACCGGGCAATTTGCACCTCAAACTTTTAATACCAGAAAAATTTTAATACCGGAAAAATTTGCGCCGGCAGGATGGTATTAAAAGTTTGAGATGAAAATTGCCAGGTTTCATAGTTGAGGGACCAAATCTAGATTCCGTCAAGAGTTGAGGGACGAAAAATATACTTTTTTCTATAAAATCTAATGTAAGAATATCTTGCATGATTTGGTTCCCTTAAAAAGGCATTCATGAGCTGATAAGGTGGCATATTTTACATTAGTAAACTAATGCAAAAAAGTATCTTTTTGCTACATCATGACTTAGTGATCTGGCATTGTTGCATGAAGAGGAAAATTAGCTAATGGGGTGCAATTATTTAGGAATTGAGGATTAGAAAACTAACTAGAAATTAACCATGAAAAATCCAATGTGTCGCAGGTTTCTACTATCATATCTTATTAATGACATTTGATCATTTTTCCAACAATTAGAAGACTATTAATTAACGATATTAGACCATCTTTCCAACAACTAGAAGGCTATTACCAAGTAGGCTAAGCGTCCTCCTGGGTGAGGTTATCAACAAGTCGAACTAGCAGAGACTATAGCTCTAGTGTATTTGGTAGAGGTATAAGATAGGATGTGTACATGCTATAGGGTTACACAGGCACTAGAATAGGCGTGGTCTATGTGAGGGAAGGAGGAGAAAGAGGTAAGGATAGGGAAGGATGTGAAAGGGAAGGAGGGGGAGGAGGAAGAGGAGAAGCGCGGGTGTTAAGTGGGTCGTGTCGGCAGATCAGGGACGCCCAAGTCCGAATGGACGACACAGATGGGGGCTCGGGCGTATCTTTCCTCCCCTCCAAGAATTGAACGCCAGCTCTGGCTTCCGGCACAAGATGGTCTCGTGAGCCTGTCCCCTCGGTCCCAAACGTTAGGAATGGCTTGGGACAGTGTTTAACAGGTAGCCAACAACTCCATAGGGAGACATCATACCTGCATAACTTAGGTAACGGAAAGAGGGGACATCCGAGTTGAGGACGGCATCATTCCGGTGTATCCATATTTACTAGCGGCGGCGCGGGAGCATGATGGTGAGGGGCGGGTGCGGCAGATGCAGGAACTCAGGGTAGCGTAGCCACGGTGTGCAGGTTGTAAACCTTAGGCGTCACCAAACCTACATCTATAGTGAATACAAGTCAAAGATTCGACGATTCCACATAACTAGTCAAGTAAGTCTGATGTATGATCTTAATCTGTATATATAGTACGAATCAACGTCATGAAAACTAGAGAGAGCCAGGACACTCAGCTTTGGCAGTGATTTTTGCATGAATTTTTCTATGTGTGAAGATATTGACAACACCATTTTCTATGCACTTCTAGCTTTTTCTCATCGAACTACGCAAGCCTTATTAAGAAATTAACATCCGATTACAATCACCCAACAAGCTACTCCCCCCGTCCCATAATATAAGACCGTTTCTGACACTACACTAGTGTAAAAAACACTCTTATATTATGGGACGCAGGGAGTACAAGCGGAAGGCCGACGTCCACAACCTCTATCAACAAGCTGCTCAAGGTTCGTTCCGTCTGATTTTTCATCGACCGATTCGGGAGCTCATGGTTGATTCGGCCTCGTGCGTGTGCTCAGGATGTGTACGGGAGGGATGGGTGGCCGTTCCTGGAGGACAGCTGGTACTCCGTCGTGCAGGAGGCGCTCTTTGAGATGCAGGAGGAGCTCGCTGGTCTCGATTCGTCCGGCGCAATCCGGTGCGTCAAGTATGTTTTCCCCCTTTGAATATCTCTGTTCCTTTGAGTATCTCTGTTCCTTGCTTCAGATGCGTTGTGCGTGTTGGCAGGAGGGCGTGCCGTCGCATGCGCCGTTGGCTTCAGGCCATTTATCGACATTGACAAGGTCAGTCAGTACTGTTCAGGCCAGCATTTATGTAAACGTTTTGTAGACATCGGGATTTTTTTATTCAAAGTAGGAATAGGTCAATGAAGTTACAAATGGGATTGGCCCCACCAAGTGATTGTAAGCCACACTGAACATGGACAAGAAGATGGAATCAATCCACTGACAGATCATTAACCTCCGGTTACAACTTTGTTGTTCCCAGTTACGACATGATTGCTCCCAGATACGGTATTGTTGTTCCCGGTTACCATATTGTTCCGGCCGGATACAGTATTGCTGCTCCCATTTACGACATGGCCAGTGTCACTTACGACATTATTGCTGCCAGATACGACATGGTTGCTACCAGTTAGGACATTATTGCTCCCAAATACAACCGTGTTGTTGGTCCCAGATAGAGTGTTGTTGTTCCCAGATATGACAGTGTTGTTATCCCCAGATAGAACATTGCCACCCCCAGATCTGACAGTATTGTTGTTCCCAGATATGACATTTGCTTGTTGTTGGAGTGCTCTTCTGTTATGCTTCACATACAATGGCATGTTAGTGAAAGCCATACCTGCTGAATTATCAACGGCGGTGAGGCCTTCGAGACATGACAAACCCTTGGGTACTTCGCCAACCAATGAATTATTTGAGATATCCAAGCAGCGAAGGTTGTCAAGCTCACCAATCCACGACGGGATGGTGCCAACCAATTGGTTGTTGGCAAGGGTGAGCGACTTGAGCGCGCTACAATCAACGAGGCTAACCGGGAGAGACCCACTCAGGTTGTTTGCGGAAAAGTCAACTGAAGCAAGAAGTGGCATGCCGGAGAAGTTGACATGGGAAATCAGACCAGACAGAGAGTTGTTCCGGAGATTGAGCTCACAGAGAGAAGACAGTGATGAAAGAGACGGCGGCAACGATCCAGACAAGCCATTGGAGTACATGGCCAAATGGTCGAGCGACGTGAGGTCACCAAACACGTCAGGGAGGCGGCCAAAGAAGCGGTTGACCGACAAGTTCAACAAGGTGAGGTTCTTGAGCTTGCCAAGGCGTGAGCTCAGCTTGCCAGTGAGCTCGTTGGACTCAAGGGAGAGCTTCCGCAACCCAGCGAGGCTGAAGAGCTCCTTGGGGAGGGAGCCAACAAAAGAGTTAGAGCCGAGGAAGAGCTCCTCCAGCTGCACAAGGCCCGCCAGGGAGGCTCCCGGGATTGGCCCCGCGAGGCCATACCTGGGAAGTCGTAACACCGTGACACGACCGTTGCTGCTGTCACAACCCACACCTTCCCAGCCGCAGCAGGAGGCGCCAGACCACGCGGCACGGAGAAGGGCTCCCCCGCCGCCGAGGTTCCCGGCAAAGCCGCGCAACGCACAGAGGTCGTCAGGGTGGCATGACTTAGCGTGCGCCGCCGGCAGGAGAAATGCCAAGAGGAGGAGGAGCAGCAGCAGCCAGCATTTCGCCATGGTGGTATGTGTACGCAAACGCAAGAACTCAGCAAGTGCTCTTGTCTTGGCACAAACTGCTTGGGTGGTGGTACATCTTATAAACTTGTTAACCATGCATCTTATAGACTTGGGTGGTGGTGGTACAATTGCCTGCTAGTCAGTGGTTGAAACTTGATTTTCATGCACGGTCCCGTCCGTCGACTGAATTAATGGGTGCCCATGCGTTGCAAGTACTAATCCGTGCCCACAGCTGCCTGCCAAACTTTGATTTTCATGCATGGTGCTATATGCCGACTGAAATTCGTGGATGGCTCAAGCTGGCAACTCCTGCTCCTAAACTCTACTGGTCCTGTCCTATTATCGTGGACAGCTCGGCCCTAGTCCAGTACGGTCTGTCAAAACGTCATAATAAGCTGACTAATGCAAGGACTTTATCGACGTTTATACCAACTACTCCCTCCGTTTCTAAATATAAGCATTTTTATAGATTTCAATACGGACTAGAAGAATATCCCGGTTATTGCTACAGACCAAAGAAAATAACATCTCTGACACTGATGAATATGATGATTTATTTCTTTTCCTCCTCGCTGGACGCCTTTGAAAATGAAGGAAACTATGACACACAAAAATGAAGAGAATCAGCACAAAGCATACACTTGGTTCATCGTGTGGCCATATAGCGCCCTGGCTAAAACCATCAACAAATATAGAACCAAGATGATAAGAAACTAATGGTTACTTCTATCCTCCTCGCACAGCAATAAGTGGTTGATTGTGCATCCATGACTTGACAAGTAAGCACCACATGATAATCATTCGGCCTGAAATAAGCGGAGCGTCGCCGAATCAAATTACCTTAGTAGGAGAAGGGCGGCTACATGCTCCAAGATGCCAAGAGCTTGTACTGGCTCGGCATCACCTTTTCATTCACCGCCTCGAAAAAAAATCAAGAGATATCAATCCACCTCCTTCACATGAACGACCATGCTGTCCCCAGTGCAGTGATTTAGCCATAATCATAAAAATGGAAACAAATAAGGAAAACCTAGATATAAGAAATAAATGGTCACACAAAATGTACTTGTAATTTTGTATATATAACAAAGAACTAATCCATCTTTTTTCTTCAAATGAAGAGCTAATCCATCTCCAAAGCCACTATGCTCCATAGAATTTGAGCGCTGGAACACTCAGGGCATTGATTTTCTGACGACCCCAATGTAGGCCGCTGCTGCTTTTTTCCCGGAAAGGGGATATCCCCGGCCTCTGCATTAGAGCGATGCATACGGCCACCTTTATTACCAAGCACAATAGTTCGACAGAGGTCTCAAAGTCTCAAACAAAGAAGAACAAAAAGTGCTCACAAAGAGCTAAAGAACAAGAATAAAGCCACAACCGGCTAGCGAGATAAAGATAAGAAAACTAATTGACTATCCTATTATATGACCGCCATCCAAACTGGTTGAAAATAACCCGCGCTACCATCTCACGTCGGATAGATCCAGTAACCGAACGCTCCCTGGTCTCCGTCGGAGTGAGTAGCGACCACATACGGATCAACGCAGTGGCTCGGAAGATAACCTGCAAAAAATGAGTATTTGGTGGTCTGTTACAGACCAAATCATTTCTGCAATTCCAGATAGCCCATAATAAAGCACATACTCCTACACGAATGTGTTTCACTGTTTGGGGCTCAATCCCATCTAGCCACGTCCCAAATAACATGTTGATATTATTCGGAGGAGTAATATTACAGGCTATGTGAATTGTCTGCCAAAGAATTTTTGCCAAAGGGCAATCAAGAAAGAGGTGTTTGATGGATTCATCCCGATCACAAAAGGTACATCTAGCGGATCCAATCCAGTTGCGTTTTATCAAGTTATCCTTAGTTCAAATGACTTGTTTGTGTACAAACCACATAAACACTTTAACTCTCAAGGGTACTTTGACATGCCAAACATGTTTCGAAGTAGGAATAGACACTACTAGGGAAAACCTTATACACAGAATCTTACCAGCAGCGTGGTTTAAAAACAAACGCTACTACTAATTAGCAGCAGCGCGCTGGGGGAAAACGCGATGCTGAAATAAAAGTAGCAGTAGCACGTTCCGGCAAAACCGTGCTACTGCTCTAATTGCCATGACCTCGCCGTCCAGCTAGTTCTAGCAGTAGCGCCTTATAACGAACCGCGCTACTGCTACTGATGTTAGCAGCAGCGCACTTATTTAAAACTCGCTACTGCTAGGTTCAGCCCAATAGTTTAGTCCCACCTCGCTCCGCGAACAGGGTGTTTACCACCTTAAATATGTTACTCCTCAAACTATCACAACCAGTTGGTCTTCACTGAACTCTATGTGTAGAATTTGTGGCCGCAATATGAGTCGTCTTCTCCGGTTCCTACCTGAGAGGACTCATATTGACAATTCAGATTGTACACAAAAAGATCATTGATGGCCAATGTATTTTTGCATTTGACAGACAACTTAGCAGTAGCACTTTTATTAGCAAAGCGCTACTGCTAGTCCAACTTAGCAGTAGCGTGCATACTCGTGCACCGCTACTGCTATTCTCGTTAGCTGTAGCACACTTTCTTACCCGCGCTACTACTAACCCTACCTTATCCCCACGTGCGCGGCCGACCCCTCTCTCTCAATCACTCTCCCCCTCACTCTCGCCCGCGCCGATAACCGTCGTCGTTCGTCGCCGCCGCCGTCGTCCGTCCGCCACCGAGGTACTCCCTCCTTCTCCCACCGCGCCCTCCTCCCTCCTCCTCCTACCGCACCCTCCTCCCTCCGCCTGTGGCTGCCCCTTCCTCCCTCTGCCTGCGGCCGCCCCCTCCTCCCTCCTCCGCCGGCAGCCCTCCTCCCACCGCCCCTCCCTCCTCCTCCTCCCATCGCCCCCCTCTCCTCCTCCTGCGACCGGCCCCTCCCCCTCCTCCTCCGGCCGCCCCCTCCCCTCCTCTCTCCTCCCTCCCTCCTTGTCTCTGTTCTTGCAAATCGTACTTTTTAAGCAAGTGTAGGTGTTTTGAATAAAATAGAAGTAAGAAAATTTAGCAAGTGTTTAATAGAAAATAGTTTATTTAGTAAGTGATTAATATAACTAGTTTATTTATATTATGTACTGAATAGAACTAGTTTATTATGTACTGAATAGAACTAGTTTATTTGGTAACTGCTTAATAGAACTAGTTTATTTATAGTAAGTGCTTAATAGAACTAGTTTATTTAGTAAGTAGTTAATAAAGCTAGTTTATTTAGTAAGTAGTTAATAAAACTAGTTTATTTAGTGTTAGGATTATATATAAGATATTTTCAAATGTTTTTTTTCTTCATATTTTGAACCATTGAAAGGCAACGACCATCGATAAGTGGCCTATGTTTTGCTGGAGTGTTGATTAATTTCCATTCCGGCAAATTTTAGGCGCTCGATATATCCTTTTTTAGCAAAGGTCATGCCGAATTTTTTGGGTTTTGCAGTCGAGTTATAATCTTTGAATTTTGAACACAAGAGATGTCTGATGAGGATGGGATTCCGGAGTGCGGGTACTGCTACGATGACCGTGGTGTGTGCGATAGGTTTCCTCACCTGCAAAATGATAGGTTTTTCACCGTGAAGCTGGAAGAGACCTTCGATGTTTGTACGGTACGCAACGACAAGCATTTCATCGTAATAAATATCATCACTTGTGCTTCTTTTGTTCAACGTGTAATTTATGGATTTTTTTTCAATTCAACTAGTACATCCCGTGCCATGCTAGACCATATGTATTGGAAAAGCTTGGTTTTGGTTTAGATGACTTTGAGAATGTGGAGACGAGGAGGGCTCATTTAAGAACTAAACATGGTTATGAGTTTCTAGTTAAGTTCTACAATGCGGTCGATCGCTCCCATTTCGGTTGCTCTAATTGGGAAGCTCTCTGTAAGGAATATGGATTTGAGGAGGGAATGCGAATAAGATTTGATATTTGTCCGGAAGATTATTATGATGATGATAATATCGATATCTGGGTGGACGTGGATATGCCTCCAGTTTTACCTAGACGTGAGTTTGTCAAACTAATTTGTTAAGTTTAGCAATTTATGTTGCTAATTTAAAAATATTTGGTGTTTGTCCGTACTAAACTTATTTATTTATAATTGTCAGCTTATTTCTTATCTTCAAGAAATACTCGGAAGGTAGTAGAAAACACATACTACAGCTATGACTCCAACCTTAATTGTGAGGAGAAAGGTTATCTTGTCTCATTCATAAAAAAAGATGTTGAGGCCTTCAAAACCAGTCACTCTATCAGCCCAAATTATACTAGATACGTGCCACTAGTCCATAAATTGCTTGGTGGTAACTTCATTGCCAAAAACTTGGTAAGATTTTGTTAATGATGGTAACTTCATTGCATACATTATTCTTAAGTAAACTACATTGCTAACTATATATGTTACTATTTCATTTTTGAACAGAGGCTCCCGAAGCAGGTTGTGCCTGACATGCTATGTACCGAAGGTGATATGCATATGGTTAGCTTACGACCAACTCCTTCGGAGGCTTACCATACTGCATATTCGATTTCTTCAAATGATGGAAGGCTCAAAATCAAAGAATGGAGCAAAGTGATGAATGCGCACACGCAAATAATTGGAGACAAAATGAATGTGCGCAAGCCACAAGTTGGAGATAGGTTTATGTCCATTCTCCATTATGGTGAAGGACCGGTGTATCTGTTTTATGGTATTTTAGCTAGGAGAGAGGAGTAGGTCCTAAGTATTAAGAACAATTAGTTAGTGTTGATTATATATGACTACAATGTCTTAGACTTGATGGTGATGCTGAGTAGGAGTAGTGATTATGAGTACTATGATGATGATGAGGAGGAGTTGTTATTATAACTAGTGACGAAGTTGTTATATGATGTCTCATCATAGACGAAAATGATGATTATGAGGAGTTATATGACAATGATATATTATGATGATAACTTGGTAATGATATTATGATGATGATGATGATAAGTTATTATGTCATTGGGTGAAAGAACCGTGGATTAGTTTCAAATGAATGGATCCAAAGTGACCATTGGTTACTTTGGATCCATGCACTTGGAACTAATCCAAAGTTTTTTCACCTAGAGATTTAATAACTCATTATGATGTTAAAAAAATCTCTAAATTGCTACTGTGAAAAATTGTATACAGGTGTATGAATACGACCTAAAATAAAAAAATGGAACTAGGAAAAATAGTAGTAGCGATTGTTCACGAAAGCGCTACTAGTAATTAGCAGTAGCAATTGTTAGGGTAAGTGCTACTACTAAGTAGATATAGCAGTAGCGCGTGCCAGCAGGCGCTACTGCTAAGCGTTAGCTGTAGCGCCTTATCAGTAGCGCGCTTGCCCGTGCTACTGATAGGCCAAAAACCAGCGCTACTGCTAGGCTTTTCCCTAGTAGTGAGAGCTAGAATTAATAACATCCAAATACATGGATTTGACCATAAACTCTCCATTCCTAGTCAACTTCCAACACAACTGGTCGGGTCGTTGAGTTAGTTGGACATCCGTCAATCTTCTCACAAGATGGAGCCAAGATTCCCAACCGTTTCCGGCTAGCGCTCTCCTTAAGTGAATATTGAGAGGTAGTCGTCAAGGACATGTCGCTCGTGCCGCCAACCCTATCGATCTCGCGCGTCACGCCTCGGGAGGAGAGGAAGCCCACACTACAATACCCGGCGGAGCACTCCCTCGCGCCGTCGACGGGAGGAGGCCAGGCGGAGTGCGCCGTCGTCGCCGCAGCCTGGAGTGCGCCGTCGTCGCCACGACTCATTCGTGCCTCCCCCACGTCTCCGATGAGCTCCAGCGATGTCCCGGTGGCGGCCGAGGGGCGGGACGCAGCGGATGGACGCGGCACTCGACCACTTCAACTTGATGGGCTACCGCAAGGCCGACGTCCACAACCTCTGTCAACAAGCTGCTCAAGGTTCGTTCCGTCTGATTTTTCATCGACCGATTCGGGAGCTCATGGTTGATTCGGCCTCGTGCGTGTGCTCAGGATGTGTACGGGAGGGATGGGTGGCCGTTCCTGGAGGACAGCTGGTACTCCGTCGTGCAGGAGGCGCTCTTTGAGATGCAGGAGGAGCTCGCTGGTCTCGATTCGTCCGGCGCAATCCGGTGCGTCAAGTATGTTTTCCCCCTTTGAATATCTCTGTTCCTTTGAGTATCTCTGTTCCTTGCTTCAGATGCGTTGTGCGTGTTGGCAGGAGGGCGTGCCGTCGCATGCGCCGTTGGCTTCAGGCCATTTATCGACATTGACAAGGTCAGTCAGTACTGTTCAGGCCAGCATTTGTGTAAACGTTTTGTAGACATCGGGATTTTTTTATTCAAAGTAGGAATA
Organism: Triticum aestivum; assembly: GCF_018294505.1. Lineage (NCBI taxonomy): Eukaryota > Viridiplantae > Streptophyta > Magnoliopsida > Poales > Poaceae > Triticum > Triticum aestivum. Next base: position 688,194,871 of record NC_057807.1, on the reverse strand, counting down.
GGTCAATGAAGTTACAAATGGGATTGGCCCCACCAAGTGATTGTAAGCCACACTGAACATGGACAAGAAGATGGAATCAATCCACTGACAGATCATTAACCTCCGGTTACAACTTTGTTGTTCCCAGTTACGACATGATTGCTCCCAGATACGGTATTGTTGTTCCCGGTTACCATATTGTTCCGGCCGGATACAGTATTGCTGCTCCCATTTACGACATGGCCAGTGTCACTTACGACATTATTGCTGCCAGATACGACATGGTTGCTACCAGTTAGGACATTATTGCTCCCAAATACAACCGTGTTGTTGGTCCCAGATAGAGTGTTGTTGTTCCCAGATATGACAGTGTTGTTATCCCCAGATAGAACATTGCCACCCCCAGATCTGACAGTATTGTTGTTCCCAGATATGACATTTGCTTGTTGTTGGAGTGCTCTTCTGTTATGCTTCACATACAATGGCATGTTAGTGAAAGCCATACCTGCTGAATTATCAACGGCGGTGAGGCCTTCGAGACATGACAAACCCTTGGATACTTCGCCAAACCAATGAATTATTTGAGATATCCAAGCAGCGAAGGTTGTCAAGCTCACCAATCCACGACGGGATGGTGCCAACCAATTGGTTGTTGGCAAGGGTGAGCGACTTGAGCGCGCTACAATCAACGAGGCTAACCGGGAGAGACCCACTCAGGTTGTTTGCGGAAAAGTCAACTGAAGCAAGAAGTGGCATGCCGGAGAAGTTGACATGGGAAATCAGACCAGACAGAGAGTTGTTCCGGAGATTGAGCTCACAGAGAGAAGACAGTGATGAAAGAGACGGCGGCAACGATCCAGACAAGCCATTGGAGTACATGGCCAAATGGTCGAGCGACGTGAGGTCACCAAACACGTCAGGGAGGCGGCCAAAGAAGCGGTTGACCGACAAGTTCAACAAGGTGAGGTTCTTGAGCTTGCCAAGGCGTGAGCTCAGCTTGCCAGTGAGCTCGTTGGACTCAAGGGAGAGCTTCCGCAACCCAGCGAGGCTGAAGAGCTCCTTGGGGAGGGAGCCAACAAAAGAGTTAGAGCCGAGGAAGAGCTCCTCCAGCTGCACAAGGCCCGCCAGGGAGGCTCCCGGGATTGGCCCCACGAGGCCATACCTGGGAAGTCGTAACACCGTGACACGACCGTTGCTGCTGTCACAACCCACACCTTCCCAGCGGCAGCACGAGGCGCCAGACCACGCGGCACGGAGAAGGGCTCCCCCGCCGCCGAGGTTCCCGGCAAAGCCGCGCAACGCACAGAGGTCGTCAGGGTGGCATGACTTAGCGTGCGCCGCCGGCAGGAGAAATGCCAAGAGGAGGAGGAGCAGCAGCAGCCAGTATTTCGCCATGGTGGTATGTGTACGCAAACGCAAGAACTCAGCAAGTGCTCTTGTCTTGGCACAAACTGCTTGGGTGGTGGTACATCTTATAAACTTGTTAACCATGCATCTTATAGACTTGGGTGGTGGTGGTACAATTGCCTGCTAGTCAGTGGTTGAAACTTGATTTTCATGCACGGTCCCGTCCGTCGACTGAATTAATGGGTGCCCATGCGTTGCAAGTACTAATCCGTGCCCACAGCTGCCTGCCAAACTTTGATTTTCATGCATGGTGCTATATGCCGACTGATATTCGTGGATGGCTCAAGCTGGCAACTCCTGCTCCTAAACTCTACTGGTCCTGTCCTATTATCGTGGACAGCTCGGCCCTAGTCCAGTACGGTCTGTCAAAACGTCATAATAAGCTGACTAATGCAAGGACTTTATCGACGTTTATACCAACTACTCCCTCCGTTTCTAAATATAAGCATTTTTATAGATTTCAATACGGACTAGAAGAATATCCCGGTTATTGCTACAGACCAAAGAAAATAACATCTCTGACACTGATGAATATGATGATTTATTTCTTTTCCTCCTCGCTGGACGCCTTTGAAAATGAAGGAAACTATGACACACAAAAATGAAGAGAATCAGCACAAAGCATACACTTGGTTCATCGTGTGGCCATATAGCGCCCTGGCTAAAACCATCAACAAATATAGAACCAAGATGATAAGAAACTAATGGTTACTTCTATCCTCCTCGCACAGCAATAAGTGGTTGATTGTGCATCCATGACTTGACAAGTAAGCACCACATGATAATCATTCGGCCTGAAATAAGCGGAGCGTCGCCGAATCAAATTACCTTAGTAGGAGAAGGGCGGCTACATGCTCCAAGATGCCAAGAGCTTGTACTGGCTCGGCATCACCTTTTCATTCACCGCCTCGAAAAAAAATCAAGAGATATCAATCCACCTCCTTCACATGAACGACCATGCTGTCCCCAGTTCAGTGATTTAGCCATAATCATAAAAATGGAAACAAATAAGGAAAACCTAGATATAAGAAATAAATGGTCACACAAAATGTACTTGGAATTTTGTATATATAACAAAGAACTAATCCATCTTTTTTCTTGAAATGAAGAGCTAATCCATCTCCAAAGCCACTATGCTCCATAGAATTTGAGCGCTGGAACACTCAGGGCATTGATTTTCTGACGACCCCAATGTAGGCCGCTGCTGCTTTTTTCCCGGAAAGGGGATATCCCCGGCCTCTGCATCAGAGCGATGCATACGGCCACCTTTATTACCAAGCACAATAGTTCGACAGAGGTCTCAAAGTCTCAAACAAAGAAGAACAAAAAGTGCTCACAAAGAGCTAAAGAACAAGAATAAAGCCACAACCGGCTAGCGAGATAAAGATAAGAAAACTAATTGACTATCCTATTACATGACCGCCATCCAAACTGGTTGAAAATAACCCGCGCTACCATCTCACATCGGATAGATCCAGTAACCAAACGCTCCCTGGTCTCCGTCGGAGTGAGTAGCGACCACATACGGATCAACGCAGTGGCTCGGAAGATAACCTGCAAAAAATGAGTATTTGTTGGTCTGTTACAGACCAAATCATTTCTGCAATTCCAGATAGCCCATAATAAAGCACATACTCCTACACGAATGTGTTTCACTGTTTGGGGCTCAATCCCATCTAGCCACGTCCCAAATAACATGTTGATATTATTCGGAGGAGTAATATTACAGGCTATGTGAATTGTCTGCCAAAGAATTTTTGCCAAAGGGCAATCAAGAAAGAGGTGTTTGATGGATTCATCCCGATCACAAAAGGTACATCTAGCGGATCCAATCCAGGTGCGTTTTATCAAGTTATCCTTAGTTCAAATGACTTGTTTGTGTACAAACCACATAAACACTTTAACTCTCAAGGGTACTTTGACATGCCAAACATGTTTCGAAGTAGGAATAGACACTACTAGGGAAAACCTTATACACAGAATCTTACCAGCAGCGTGGTTTAAAAACAAACGCTACTACTAATTAGCAGCAGCGCGCTGGGGGAAAACGCGATGCTGAAATAAAAGTAGCAGTAGCACGTTCCGGCAAAACCGTGCTACTGCTCTAATTGCCATGACCTCGCCGTCCAGCTAGTTCTAGCAGTAGCGCCTTATAACGAACCGCGCTACTGCTACTGATGTTAGCAGCAACGCACTTATTTAAAACTCGCTACTGCTAGGTTCAGCCCAATAGTTTAGTCCCACCTCGCTCCGCGAACAGGGTGTTTACCACCTTAAATATGTTACTCCTCAAACTGTCACAACCAGTTGGTCTTCACTGAACTCTATGTGTAGAATTTGTGGCCGCAATATAAGTCGTCTTCTCCGGTTCCTACCTGAGAGGACTCATATTGACAATTCAGATTGTACACAAAAAGATCATTGATGGCCAATGTATTTTTGCATTTGACAGACAACTTAGCAGTAGCACTTTTATTAGCAAAGCGCTACTGCTAGTCCAACTTAGCAGTAGGGTGCATACTCGTGCACCGCTACTGCTATTCTCGTTAGCTGTAGCACACTTTCTTACCCGCGCTACTACTAACCCTACCTTATCCCCACGTGCGCGGCCGACCCCTCTCTCTCAATCACTCTCCCCCTCACTCTCGCCCGTGCCGATAACCGTCGTCGTTCGTCGCCGCCGCCGTCGTCCGTCCGCCACCGAGGTACTCCCTCCTTCTCCCACCGTGCCCTCCTCCCTCCTGCTCCCACCGCACCCTCCTCCCTCCGCCTGTGGCTGCCCCCTCCTCCCTCTGCCTGCGGCCGCCCCCTCCTCCCTCCTCCGCCGGCAGCCCTCCTCCCACCGCCCCTCCCTCCTCCTCCTCCCATCGCCCCTCTCTCCTCCTCCTGCGACCGGCCCCTCCCCCTCCTCCTCCGGCCGCCCCCTCCCCTCCTCTCTCCTCCCTCCCTCCTTGTCTCTGTTCTTGCAAATCGTACTTTTTAAGCAAGTGTAGGTGTTTTGAATAAAATAGAAGTAAGAAAATTTAGCAAGTGTTTAATAGAAAATAGTTTATTTAGTAAGTGATTAATATAACTAGTTTATTTATATTATGTACTGAATAGAACTAGTTTATTATGTACTGAATAGAACTAGTTTATTTGGTAAGTGCTTAATAGAACTAGTTTATTTATAGTAAGTGCTTAATAGAACTAGTTTATTTAGTAAGTAGTTAATAAAGCTAGTTTATTTAGTAAGTAGTTAATAAAACTAGTTTATTTAGTGTTAGGATTATATATAAGATATTTTCAAATGTTTTTTTTCATATTTTGAACCATTGAAAGGCAACGACCATCGATAAGTGGCCTATGTTTTGCTGGAGTGTTGATTAATTTCCGTTCCGGCAAATTTTAGGCGCTCGATATGTCCTTTTTTAGCAAAGGTCATGCCGAATTTTTTGGGTTTTGCAGTCGAGTTATAATCTTTGAATTTTGAACACAAGAGATGTCTGATGAGGATGGGATTCCGGAGTGCGGGTACTGCTACGATGACCGTGGTGTGTGCGATAGGTTTCCTCACCTGCAAAATGATAGGTTTTTCACCGTGAAGCTGGAAGAGACCTTCGATGTTTGTATGGTACGCAACGACAAGCATTTCATCGTAATAAATATCATCACTTGTGCTTCTTTTGTTCAACGTGTAATTTATGGATTTTTTTCAATTCAGCTAGTACATCCCGTGCCATGCTAGACCATATGTATTGGAGAAGCTTGGTTTTGGTTTAGATGACTTTGAGAATGTGGAGACGAGGAGGGCTCATTTAAGAACTAAACATGGTTATGAGTTTCTAGTTAAGTTCTACAATGCGGTCGATCGCTCCCATTTCGGTTGCTCTAATTGGGAAGCTCTCTGTAAGGCATATGGATTTGAGGAGGGAATGCGAATAAGATTTGATATTTGTCCGGAAGATTATTATGATGATGATAATATCGATATCTGGGTGGACGTGGATATGCCTCCAGTTTTACCTAGATGTGAGTTTGTCAAACTAATTTGTTAAGTTTAGCAATTTATGTTGTTAATTTAAAAATATTTAGTGTTCGTCCGTACTAAACTTATTTATTTATAATTGTCAGCTTATTTCTTATCTTCAAGAAATACTCGGAAGGTAGTAGAAAACACATACTACAGCTATGACTCCAACCTTAATTGTGAGGAGAAAGGTTATCTTGTCTCATTCATAAAAGATGTTGAGGCCTTCAAAACCAGTCACTCTATCAGCCCAAATTATACTAGATACGTGCCACTAGTCCATAAATTGCTTGGTGGTAACTTCATTGCCAAAAACTTGGTAAGATTTTGTTAATGATGGTAACTTCGTTGCATACATTATTCTTAAGTAAACTACATTGCTAACTATATATGTTACTATTTCATTTTTGAACAGAGGCTCCCGAAGCAGGTTGTGCCTGACATGCTATGTACCGAAGGTGATATGCATATGGTTAGCTTACGACCAACTTCTTCGGAGGCTTACCATACTGCATATTCGATTTCTTCAAATGATGGAAGGCTCAAAATCAAAGAATGGAGCAAAGTGATGAATGCGCACACGCAAATAATTGGAGACAAAATGAGTGTGCGCAAGCCACAAGTTGGAGATAGGTTTATGTCCATTCTCCATTATGGTGAAGGACCGGTTTATCTGTTTTATGGTATTTTAGCTAGGAGAGAGGAGTAGGTCCTAAGTATTAAGAACAATTAGTTAGTGTTGATTATATATGACTACAATGTCTTAGACTTGATGGTGATGCTGAGTAGGAGTAGTGATTATGAGTACTATGATGATGATGAGGAGGAGTTGTTATTATAACTAGTGACGAAGTTGTTATATGATGTCTCATCATAGACGAAAATGATGATTATGAGGAGTTATATGACAATGATATATTATGATGATAACTTGGTAATGATATTATGATGATGATGATGATAAGTTATTATGTCATTGGGTGAAAGAACCGTGGATTAGTTTCAAATGAATGGATCCAAAGTGACCATTGGTTACTTTGGATCCATGCACTTGGAACTAATCCAAAGTTCTTTCACCTAGAGATTTAATAACTCATTATGATGTTAAAAAAATCTCTAAATTGCTACTGTGAAAAATTGTATACAGGTGTATGAATACGACCTAAAATAAAAAAATGGAACTAGGAAAAATAGTAGTAGCGATTGTTCACGAAAGCGCTACTAGTAATTAGCAGTAGCAATTGTTAGGGTAAGTGCTACTACTAAGTAGATATAGCAGTAGCGCGTGCCAGCAGGCGCTACTGCTAAGCGTTAGCTGTAGCGCCTTATCAGTAGCGCGCTTGCCCGCGCTACTGCTAGGCTTTTCCCTAGTAGTGAGAGCTAGAATTAATAACATCCAAATACATGGATTTGACCATGAACTCTCCATTCCTAGTCAACTTCCAACACAACTGGTCGGGTCGTTGAGTTAGTTGGACATCCGTCAATCTTCTCACAAGATGGAGCCAAGATTCCCAACCGTTTCCGGCTAGCGCTCTCCTTAAGTGAATATTGAGAGGTAGTCGTCAAGGACATGTCGCTCGTGCCGCCAACCCTATCGATCTCGCGCGTCACGCCTCGGGAGGAGAGGAAGCCCACACTACAATACCCGGCGGAGCACTCCCTCGCGCCGTCGACGGGAGGAGGCCAGGCGGAGTGCGCCGTCGTCGCCGCAGCCTGGAGTGCGCCGTCGTCGCCACGACTCATTCGTGCCTCCCCCACGTCTCCGATGAGCTCCAGCGATGTCCCGGTGGCGGCCGAGGGGCGGGACGCAGCGGATGGACGCGGCACTCGACCACTTCAACTTGATGGGCTACCGCAAGGCCGACGTCCACAACCTCTGTCAACAAGCTGCTCAAGGTTCGTTCCGTCTGATTTTTCATCGACCGATTCGGGAGCTCATGGTTGATTCGGCCTCGTGCGTGTGCTCAGGATGTGTACGGGAGGGATGGGTGGCCGTTCCTGGAGGACAGCTGGTACTCCGTCGTGCAGGAGGCGCTCTTTGAGATGCAGGAGGAGCTCGCTGGTCTCGATTCGTCCGGCGCAATCCGGTGCGTCAAGTATGTTTTCCCCCTTTGAATATCTCTGTTCCTTTGAGTATCTCTGTTCCTTGCTTCAGATGCGTTGTGCGTGTTGGCAGGAGGGCGTGCCGTCGCATGCGCCGTTGGCTTCAGGCCATTTATCGACATTGACAAGGTCAGTCAGTAGGAATGGAATCCTTTGCTTCGTTGTTGTACTTGTATCTACCAGTGGATCGCTAGGTGCTCTGTACTTTGCTATATGATTGCAAATTGATGCCAAGATTCTTTGGTGGATGCTAATCGTTTCACTACGGTGTCATTTGCAAACTGACTATGATTGTAAAATAAGGAAACCACGTTTAGTGATACATTTATCTGTACTGCTATGCTGTCACCTGCAATCACCAAGTTTAGGCGCATCTGGCATTAACACCATCGTTTATCTGATAGGTTTGTTTTTGCAAACTCCTAGGGCAAAGTTAAACATATTGTTGGCTCTACTCTCCGGGATGCATCGAATGATGGCACGACGCGGGTGACAAACTTTGAATCAGACAAGTCTCCATCAGAACTTGCAAATATTTACAAAGAAGATGGACTGGTTGGTGGGCAAGTCATAATGCTTGGCGGAGACCCTGCAAGCTGCTATGCTGCCCTGGAAGCACTCCTCTTTGTGCCTCACCACCTGAGGTACGCCGTTCTAAAATCCACACAGCTAAGCCATGAGTAGCCTTCAAGCAGCAAGTTGTTATTCCCTGGAAGCGTTTTGGGCTTTATATTTCACCATGATCTTTTACTGTGTGTCTACAGCCATAGCATCTATCTTCATTGCCTTGCCATATACGGACAATTTATGGAGTTTTGCAAGCAAAAGTGAAACCTATAATAATGAGTGATGATTATTATATAATTACTGGATGGGTAATTCAGGGCAAGAAAGCTATAATAATGAGTAATTTACTAGAAAAAGTAAATAATGTATTAGACATAGTACAAATGTACTTCGCTTGCAAAATTTTCTTATCATTCTAGCAATCCAGAGGTTATATGAGCCACAGGATCACACTAGGTCACACTACTAACAACAGGTCCAAATGAAACCCGAGAAATTGAATTGAAATCTTGATGACTACAACAGTTAGGCATGTAGTATGCAAGTTCAGAGATGAATATATCAAGTTTACTATGAACTAAAACTGGACAGGTTTGACAAACAACACACTTCAGGTTCACACACTTCAGGCTCACATTTCCAAATGGTTGTATAAGGGACCTACTACTGGTGAATTAATGAAGCTTCATTACTCCAAGATTCAGTGGATGACCAGCATGGGCCACATCCCATGCAGCCAACGCCCGTCGCCCCTTGCCGCCCGCTTGGCCGAGGGAAGACCCACCTGCACCCGCCGGCTCAGCCCGCCACTCAGAAGACCATTCTTAGGTTACTGATATTGATGGCACAATATAGGCTTCCCGCTGAACTTCATATGGAAATGAAGCTAAAATACCCAAAGGTTTCCAGGTGTGTTGTTTCACCTAAGACTGCGCCTTGACATGCTGCTTAATATCTCATTCATGTATTACTCCCCTTCATTAATTTCTCGCTGCTAATCTGTTCTGATCCCATCCAATTTTAATTTCCATTTAGATCTGACACGACGTCGTGCTTATAATTTCCACAAAATATTGGCGGTCACTTGCATATGTTGGATGTGAAAAACAACAATATACACTTTGATACTTTTAGGCTATAAGAAATAGTAGGGATGATATGCTAATCCTTCCAGTCTGCAACAATGTATTCCTGGTCCCCTTGCCTCGCTTACGGTTCATGTAGTACCATGTTTATGCTTCGAACCAGCTACGACATCCCTCTTCCACCCATTCTATTTTATTGATATTGCTTGGAAATACACATATGCATGTAGTTACTCTTTTACAGTACTAATGCCAGATATCATAAGGTAGAAAAATGTAGTGCTATTTTAGTTATGGGGTCGGCAATGCATGTTACTTGAATGATCAGCTAGCATGCAACCATTTTTTATCTTTCAGATATGATCTTATGTTCTGCCTGAACATAGATGCTTCCACTGTTCACTCCATTGTTCTGTCTTATTACAATTGGGTATTGGAAGCACCTATTTTGAATGCAACAATTTAAATAGTTACTGCTCTCTCTCTCACCATGTTCAGTGACGACAAAGTGATGCATACGGAAACATGTTCGATAAGAATCAGCATGCAACATGGAATATAAGGTGAGTGAGTATTGTGTATGATGAGCCCTCCAAACTTTCTGCGAGGTCTGTAAAACAGTGGAATGAAGCACTAGCAGAAAGGAAGAACTGTAGACTCATCGTGGACTGCCTTAGTTAACTATTTGCTCAATACATCAAGCACCAGGCCTCTCCTACTCCTGCTCTCAAAATGGAAAAGGAGATCAGGCAACTAGGGATCCGAGTACTGTAATTTGATAATGTGTGTTTTTCTGCTGCTAAAATAATATGACTATTAATGTAGATTTTTTATGATCAGGCATGAAAGGGGCACCTTTTCTTAGAAGTAGCTTATTCTTAGCCAGTCCTTGCAATTAACACCTTATTGATTGGAACATAATGAGTAAATGTATGTGCGGTTCTTTCTATTTAAGAGATCCAAATGAAATTATGGAAGCTACAACCTCTATATCTTAATATAAGACTTTTTTATACCAAAAACTCCTTACACATTAAGTTATTACAGAGGGAGTATATTGGAGTGACTGGATCACATTAATGATCTGGCTTCCATCTTGGCATTACTTGCTTGATCAAAATGTCGGGACACGCACCCTCGCGCCATGGCATGATTCCGATCTGTTCAGGTCGATCATTCTTTTTTTTCTGTCATTATTTTTTCTTTGCTTTGGCAGTGTATTTGGGCTATTTCTTTTCTGGAGCTTGGGCATATTGGTTGTCTTTTGGCTCGTTTTTCTAGCAGTCTTTCCTTTTCAGTATATGGGAGAGATTACTAGCTCACATATATAGTTTAGTTATTAAGTAATAAGTTCAGCCTCAGAGTACAGATTTTGTATCTATTACTTATTTAATCCATTGAGGTCTATTCTCTCTACTTCATACAGTATGTTTGCATTCAACTTGAAAATTGCATGCTTACTTCAAAATTGGAATGTGACGTCTGCTGCTGATACATCCAGTTATGGTTTGGTTGCGTACTACTCAAAATGATTTTATATCGTATCATAAATTTCAGGAACCGTATCACAAAAGATCATTGGCACTGTAGCTTCAGTGGACATGTATGCTGAATATCCCCTCACTGGACAAGATTGGATGTTAGTGTATACAAACTCTCCTCTCAGCTGCTCAGGTAGTTCTTCTTTCTCATTATCAATGAATAATCTGGTTACAAAATATGCTTGAAGATTGCAACACAGAGAGATTGCCTGGCAGACTAAAATAATTAGGAGCTTCTGATTGGACCCTTCAAGCAATAGTGTTGTTAATATGTTAATTATTAGATTATGTTACTAGATTAGAAGAACTTCCTGGTATATGTATCTATAGAATTCTTTGATATTTGATGCAAAATATTGATGGCCAGGCACTATACTGAGCCTGAGTAAAATTTCCAGTTTTTCGTTTTGTTGTCGGTACCAGCACCTATAAAGGATGTTAGCTTCTGATTGGGCCCTGCTGATTCATTTCGACCACAATATCAGAACCCAGGTTGGTACAACACCACTTCGCAGTTTTGTTCCCTCGGCCTCCGAGTGCTGACCTCTCTCCTGGTCTTCCTCGCACCACGGTGCCCGCAACTTCCTCTCCCTCCCGTAAACAGAAGGGAAGGAAAGAGAAGGGGAAGGGCGAGCACGTTAGACGGCGGCCATGGCACTTGCAGATCCGTCAGTGCCGTCGTCCGATCTCGGCCTCCGAGTGCTTCTGTTCGGCGGGCATGACAGTACGGCCTGCCTGCTCCGCTCCCACGCCATGGCCTGCTCGAGACGCCGCTCCCCTGCTCCATTTTTGGTCCTCTTCTGTTAGAGTGCTAGGTATACGACGGCATGGACCATTTACCAACACTACAACAGCAGTTTGATGCAGATAGGGCAACTCCCGTCTTGGAGAAACTACGGTCGACTCCTGGTCCACGCAGCTATCCTTTCACCCTCCCACGTCATCAAAGAAGCCCATTGCACATCCTCCTGGTACTACCATGAACAACCACTCTTCATTGGTAGCAGTACATCCTGTCCAGAGGCATGCCAATGTTCTCGAAGTAGACTAGAACTGGACCGGTGTACTGGATGTTTGGACCACGGTTGCATCCTCAACTTTTTTGAGTAAATTGGGGGAGGCAATCTCTGTATTTGGCCATTTGCTTCATGTGTAGTTATGGGGGAGCAGTTCAGGTTAATGAAGAGATGAAAGTAGAGCGTTGGAGCTGAAGATTGGGAAGGGTGGCTGTACATAAAGTGGACTAGGCACGATGTGCTTCTAATTATTGCAGCGAGAAGAAGATGTCCAGAGCATCACCAGGCATTAAGCTGAGGCAATTGACCTATAAGGCTATAACTTGTTATGTAAGTTTCTTCCTCAATGTTGGATTCTTATGTACTAGCCCATCCCTGTTATCTCGAGAGTCCAGTTCCTATACTGCTTGAAGGTCCGTCCGAAAACCAGGAAGGATACCAGTTTACACTGTTTGACCCCGTCACATTTCATCTGTGACGTACATCAGTTCAATTTATACGTGTCCATTTTGCAAATTGTTGCATTCTTATAAACTGCAAGCATATGCACAGATGGAAGTGCAATCTGAAGGTAAAAGGGATATGTAATGCTATACATGCTGTGTGTATAAGAATAAAAGGGAATATATCATCGGATGGATTATCGATGCTTTGTGTCATTCTGCAATTAGCGTCATGGTTATTTAAGATAGAAGTGGAATGTTAATTGGTTGGTAGTGGCATGTTCAAGCATTTGTTTTATGCACAGAAGGTGCTGCATAAAAACAAATTCTTATACATGTTGTGTGTATAAGAATAAAAAGAAGTGGAATGTGTATTGGCTGGAAAAAATCCACATACAGGAGTAATAAAGCATTGATTTTTATGCAGCACCTTCGGTTATAAGAATTTGTTTTCTAATTCTTGATGGTCAATCACATAGCATTATTTTTTGTTTTCTTTACAATTTTTCAGGAGTAATCGAATGTTAATTGGTTGGTAATGGCATGTCCAAGTATGGAAAATGATGAGCTCCTACTTCTTTTTATGCCAGCTCTGTTTAGTAGGTGAGCTGCGACCTTCTTCCCCACATGTCTGTGGTAATCAGTTATCCTCCAGAGGGAATTGTGATTGTGATTAGTATCTTTAGACCTTGGCCATATTCGTCAGTACTCACAATCTCCTTCATTTGTCCTCATTTTTTTAATGTATTGACCTCTGGTATATACAACTGAAATAGATGTGCCACACAATAAGAAATAGAAGTAACAAGGGATATCTATATATTGGAAAATTTTGAGTGCCATTTTATTAGAGTAGTTCTGAAATGCTGCCTCATTTTTTTTCATTCGTGTTGTTTTCTCATATTTTTAAACTAAAAAGAGGAGCTATATAAATTGTCCTTTATCTTTCGAAAACATGTTGTCGTGTAGATTTGTGCAGTCATGGTCAATTGGTATAGATACGTATAGTTTCAAAAGAACATTACAAATATATATAGTTTCTATGGTTTCTAGGTTGTGAGAGTTCCCCATCTAGGGTGGTTTGGATGTATGTTCCTTAGGCAAGCGACATATAGACAGATCTGAGTTGAAGAGAAGAAGAATTTAGCTAAAGAGGTGAAGAAGATCAAAGTGATTTTTCTCCCTCATTTCAACCTTCTCTTGCATTTTGATGCTATAATTTATGATGATGTGTATGTGCACTTGTAAAATCATTGCTGCCAGCTACATTTAAATTTGCTAATAAATTAGTTCTCTAACAACGGTTTTGTGTGCTCTAACTTAGAGCATGGGATGCCTGGGGACGTCGCCGGTCCTGTACCACCGAGGGGGTTTCTTTTGTAGTTCTGGATACACAATTTTTCGTGAAGAGATGGCTACCCCAAGGCAATCTGAATTAGGTGCTCCTCTATCTTTCTCTCTCACTCACGTTTTAGTTTCCCAACATGTGATTCTCCAAACATTATATTGAGAAGTTTTTCTTTCCCTTATTGATTATGGATAGTTATGAAGCTACTTCCCGTATACATCTTCTTTTAGGATATTTTTTCCATTGCTTCCAGTATTGGGAGATCCATCATACATGAGTTGGGTAAACGTTTGGGCTGTAACATTTGGGCTATACATAGCTCTGAGCTTGTGGTCGCAGTACTATTGTTCAAGTTTATCTAAAAGACAACACTGAATGTGACTTTGGAAGTTTAAGTAGATGCAGACTATAGTAGTAAATGTTTCAGCTAGCATGACACAAACTTCAGGTTTTTGTGAAAATATTTTCATCGTATGTGTAAACTCTGAGAAATATCATTGTCGCTATGTGATTTTGCTTCTAAACATTTTATTTTTTCCCTTATAGATTGTCTGGGAATAGCTGTTAGGATGGTGAAATGGTGTATTTCACTAAGAGCTTATGATTTTCTAAAAATAGGACCACTTCGTTATGCACAACCGTTAAAGGTCCTAAAGAATCCTCCAAGTTAGTTGAAGTGAATAGGCTGATTGAGATGCAAATACCAGAGAGGTAACCATGTTGTATATCTTGAGTTGCAGTATTGATCTTTCTTGTGGGAACAAGCTACAAATTTTCCCTATATTTCAGTGTTGACCTAGATTCATTTTCATTCTTCAGTTCTATTCCTACAAAGTTTATCAGTGTGGAGCTAATAAATTTTTTCTGATTAGGATGTTTCATGGTAAAGGTTCCCCAAACAAGTATGGTCTATTGAACTATTTGTGTTTATTATATATGTTGTTAGGTCATCCAAAGCCAGAAATAAAAAATTCAGTATGATCTATTTTCTGGTTTTTTGTTGGTATGCACTAAAAAAATGTGACCCAGTGTGGATGCCTATGGTACTTTTTTTTATTGCCATGGAAGGTAATAGTGATTTTTGGACTTTGAAAGCATGTTTCTCCTTTGGTCAGCAGTTGCTCAGAGTCTTTTTATTGCCATCTGTTTTCTGAAGTTAGTCTCGAAAAGATGAGATGCCTATTCATATTCATATATTCAAATGGAATCTCATCTGTTCAAATTTGTTTATTCAATATTGTTTGTCATGCTTAATCTGTGTTGTTCTGGATGCAGACTTACACCTTGGACCTACTTGGCGGCAAAAAGATGAAGCAAACCCGATGTGATTCACCATGTAGGCTTTTTTGGTGGAGCAGAACAAGGAAGCTTCTGAGAATCAGAGGTAGTGTAGTATAGCTTAGGACTACAGAGCTACCTTGTAGATATGTTGGCTGTAGAACCAAGTGTACAAACATGTTTCCTTGTGATTGTTTTGTTTTGGTTATGTTCTGGTGCAAATGGTTTTTCTATGTGAGTTGCTCGCCGTGAGGCGGGCAACGCGCGGCAAGGCGCGCCACTTATCTAGTAGACTATAGAGACAGTAGGTTTGCCTCAGTGAAAAAATGGCGTGCTATAGCAAAATCATGTTGATCTTAAAACACGCTACTAGCGAGACATTGTATACAGATTTATTTAACGAGTTATTCCTTAACATGTGATAGTCTGTTTAGGGTGCTATTTTTTCCAGTGGCTTGCCCTAATCCATTCTTGTTTGTCAACTTTTCTTGGGCAGACTAATGTAAAGGACTTCCATGGCATATTTTTGCGCACACAAAAAGAGTATTAGCTTCGAGAACGCGCGTTACCTCGTCTAATAGAGCGTGTGGTACTGGTGAGTCGTGTAGTACGTCCATAGCCTACTGCAAGTATTATAGCAGACAAAAAAGCAGCAAAAGGACATGGTGAATCGGAGCCTGGGCTCATTACTCTCGATCTTGAACAGTAAATTCATAAAAAATGAATTATTTTGGCATGCAAGATGCTTGGGTGCGCAAAAAAAAAATCATTGGGAGGAGATGAGCCTGGACTAGATAGCATTACCGCAATTACCGCGCGAGAGGCCGAACTGAACCCCTGTCAGCCTGCATAAGGTGTATAGAATGGTATTCTACACCGGTTGCATAATACTGTATATAGCTGATGTCAACACAATGAGGGAGCAGACGGTGCATTCACGCTGAGCAAAAGTCTAGCACTGCATAAGCGACTTGATGCCAACAACATTAATATCTGCTCTTTTGCTCCATTCCTTCATCCAAACATTCGGCATCAATGCATGTAACATTGACATTTACACTAGAGAACTGTACAGCCAGCTGATATTAAGCAGTTATAATTCACCATATGATCCATAGCCCAATCAGCATATATATAAGAAATCATCACACATCACAGAAAATGGAAAGAGATGAAATAATCACCACATCTAGAAATCGACGGTGCAAATTTGTACATAAGCAAACACGCTTGGTCTACATCAGCTGCCGTCCGTCCATTGATGTTCAGGTCAGCATTTATATACAAAGTTTTGTAGAAATCTTACGGGCATTATTATAAGGGAAACTTCATTTCTAGTAGGAAACGGACGGTGTATACATGAAGTTACAAACTGCGATTGGACCCAACAAGTGACACTACAAGAAATATGCTATCTTGTGACCTGCACTATTGGTCACTGAAAGGTCATAGTTTTTCATTTGCGACCTTTTTGTGACCAAAAACAGAAGGTCAAAAGCTGAGGGTCGTAAACTGACTATAGCGACCTTCTCTGTGAGAAGGTCGTGGACGTTTACGACCAAAATATTCCTACTGTGGTGTTTTGGTTACTAGCAGCCTCCCCAGTCCACGTAGGCATCCAGCGTGGCAAGCTGATGTGGCACAAGATTCAGTCCGGTCCATTTCGGTGTTTTAGATGGGTCGAGCCCATTAATTCAGCCTTTTTACAGTATATTTTTTTGTGAATTTTGTTTAGCTACATGGGCCTGGCCCAACAATTTGGCCTTTTTTTATATTTTGGGCCGTGGCCTTTTTAGTTTTTCAGTATATATTTTTCGATCTGGTCCCACAAGTTAGATGGGCCCCACTTGTCATAATCTCCTATATTGGTCCCACATGTCAGAAATGTGAGCATTGTTTAGATTATTTTCACAAATGGGGCCCACTAATCAGGTTTACATTTCACACGTCTTCAAATCACACAAATAATCAATATTTTAAATAGAACAGAAAAAAATGTCGAATTTCTTAGGCCTGGAGCTCCTGTACATAGTCTATTACAATCTGTGCATAGTGTATTACAACCCAGATATGCCTACTATTACAGTACTATAATATTTACAGTTTATTACAGTCAAACAGAACAAATCTTTGCTGCTAGGGCTACACGCCGCTTTGAACTTGAAATTTTCTAGGCCTGGAGCTCATGTAGGCTACCTTTTGAGCTGTAGATTTTGACATTTCCACCCTGTTACATGAATAGGCTAAGAAGAATCAAAACAAATGGACCAAATATATTATCAACATTCCATTCAAAAAAGGACAGTTCTATATATAGGCTGATAATACAAATCCAGCTAGTACCGTGCTTTTTTATTCATAAAAGAAAACAGAGACTATGAATATGCATGAAGTGCAGGTCCTGTAACCTCACTGCAACACATTGCACCTAAAACAACAATGCCATTCTACTACCACGGCCATCCATTCAATAGGCAAGATCTAACATAACATAACATGACATCCATTCTACTACAAATGTGTACAACCTACCTATTATTTTGAGTGACCATGCTCCTATTTTAATCTCTACTGAAGGTCAATATTGTAAACCTATGCAAAACTTCAAATTTGAAAACTGGTGGCTCATGGAAAATGATTTTCATTCTTTTGCTAAGTCTGATTGGACTAGTACTGCTCATAGGCCTTTCTATGCCAGAACTTACCATCTTGCAGGATCACTCAAGAAATGGTGTAGAAAGAAAAAATCAATCACACAAGAGCTCAATTCCCTTGAAGAACAAATCAAGGATATTCAAATGCAGCCTTTACAGGTACAAAATCACACCCTTGAGGCTTCTCTGATAAACAGGTATGAGGAAAACATGCTCAAACTCACTGAATATTATAGTCAAAGAGCCAAAAAACATTGGGCTACTAAAGGGGACAGAAATACCGAAAACTCCAAACGGTGCCCGGGCTCATCTGCTCCCTCTCAGCAAAAAATTCAAAAAAAATACTAGAAAAATTCAAATATTCCAAATTTTTTTGTGGTGGTAGATAATTTGACGCGTGAGGTGTGCCCAAAAATTCATCTCATTTGGACATCTGAGCAGCTCTCGGCAAAAAAGACAAATCAGGTCAAAACAGTGCATGAACAGTGAACATTTTTACAGACCCTCATTTTGTCTTTCTTGCCAAGAGCTGCTCAGATGTTCAAATGATATGAATTTTGGGTTGCACCTCACGCGTCAAATTATCTACCACCACAAAAAAAATTGGATTTTTTTGAATTTTTCTAGTATTTTTTTGAATTTATTTCTAAGCGTGGGTGCAGATGAGCCCGGGTGCAGATTAGCCGCACTCACAGAAATACCAGCTACTTTCATCATGCTGCCCTTAAGCGTAGAAGAAGGAATCAAATAGTTTCTATCAGGGACAATAACAATATCACTCATTTCAACCTTGATAAAATTGCCCAAACGTTTGTGAACTATTTTAAGGATATTTTCACTTCTAGTAATACTAATAATGGCAATCCGTTTCTATGCTCACAGTTTCCTATATCTGATCATGATTACACCGATAGCACACCAGATAAACAGGAAATTTGGCAAACTTTAAAGGACATGAGAAGGAATGCTTATCCAGGGCCTGATGGTTTAAATGTGGCCTTCTTCCTGGCTGCCTAGGATTGGATTGGAGATGATGTAACTTCACTGGTAAGGACTTTCTATGTAACAGGTATCATGCCACCTCACTTGAACAATACCCTAATTGCTTTGATACCTAAAAAGATAGTGTCTATTACTCCTGCTGATTTCAGGCCTATTAGTCTCTGCAATGTAGTGTACAAGATTATAGCAAAGACTCTGGCCAATAGGCTTAAGCCTCACCTTCCTAATTATATTCACCCTTCTCAGAAGGCCTTTATTGAGGGCAGGAGAATTAGCAATAATATTATCATTGCCCAAGAGATAACCCATTCTTTTTCTTTAAACTCATGGGGAACTCCAGCTTTTATGCTCAAAATTGATCTTGTAAAAGCTTTTGATCGTCTAGAATGGAGCTTTATTATGGGTGCGCTCGTTCGTATAAGGCTTCCTAGTCATTTTATTAAGTTGATTCATGAATGCATCTCTACTCCTATTTTTTCTATTATCATTAATGGTCAATCATATGCAAGGCTCAGAAGCTCTAGAGGTATAAGACAGGGATGCCCTCTATCCCCTTATCCTTTTGTCCTTGCTATAAATGAAGTCTCCATCTCTTTGCAGGAAGCCATGTCCTTTAATCAGCTGTCGGGCATTTCCCTTGGTTCAGATTGCCCTTCTATCCATTCTCTTATGTTTGCAGACGACCTTCTTGTTTGCGGGCAAGCTACATATCAAGAAGCACTCCATATTCGCAATATTATTCAAACTTTTTGCCACAGCTCAGGTCAGACGCCTAACTGGAATAAATCGTCCATTATCTTTAGTAGAAATGTCCAACCCAATCTGAAGGAGGCTATAAAAAACATTTTCCCTATTCCTGATATTGATGAAAACTCCATCCATTTGGGGCATCCTTTGATCCTTCCGGCCAAAGATAGATCCTCGGCTTACAATTTTGTTATTGACAAGTTCAAAGCCAAGCTTCCAAGTTATAAAGCTGACAAACTTTCTCATGCAGCTAGACTCACACTCATCAATTCGGTTTTTGCTTCTATTCCAGTCTACTACATGTCCAACATTCTTTTTCCTAAGAAATTCCTTGCTAAACTTACTGCTATCATTAGGAACTTCTGGTGGACTAGAGTAAGAGAAGAGGCGAAATATAAATCTTTATGTCTCAGGGCTTGGAAAGATATTTGCACTCCCAAAAATGAAGGTGGGCTTGGTATTAGAAACATGCAAGCCACTAATAGGAGTCTTCTTCTTTCAGTAGCCTGGAGAATAGTTGAGGATCCACATAGTCACCTTGCTAAAGTTCTCAAGTCAAAATACTTCCATGACACCTCCTTCTGGAGAGCTAAAGCAGACATTCCCAAATCTGCTTTCTGGACAGCTATTCTCAAAGTCAAACCCATGCTGACTGCCAATGCTTTCTACCAAATTACTAATGGCAATATTTCAGTTTGGAGCAACCCTTCGTGTTCTTCTTGGGAAACTATCTATGATCATCTTATCATCCAACAAAGGGGCTTTAGATACCCTGCCGTTGTTAAAGATCTTTGGCTCCCCAACCAGAAGATCTGGAACTACAATTTAATTGACTCCCTGTTTGAGAATGACACGGCTGCTATTATTAAGAAAACCCCAATTATTCAGTCCATGGGGAATGATTTGCTCTGCTGGAAACTAACGCCTTCAGGGAAGTTTAACCCCAAAAGTGCATATAAATTGTGCTTACAGGTACTACAACAGGAAGGAGAACAACAGCCAAGACAAATTTCCGCAAGCTCTAAAAACCTTCTTAAACAGGTCTGGAAGACAAAAGATCTTGTTCCCAGGGTACAGACCTTTGCTTGGAGGCTCATCAGGAAAGCACTAACTACAGGTAAAAGAGCAGGGAAGTACACCATTCACATTAGTAAACTCTGCCCAAGGTGTGGAATAGAAGAAGATGAATTGCACATTCTTTTCTTATGTCACTATGCTAAAGCATCTTGGTTTTCCCACCCTTGGTACTGAAGATCTGAAAATTTACTTCAAAATTACAATTCAGTTTCTGAAATCATTCTCAGTCTTGCAAACTCTGGACATCCGCATGCTTCTTTGAGTAATATTTTCACTTTCTTGTGGTGTCTTTGGAAATCTAGGAATGATAAACTCTTTCAGAGAAAGGAGCAATCTCCCATGCAGGTTTCCTATGCAGCACAAGCAATCTCTCATTGCTTGTCCCTTGAGGAACTATCTGAAGGCAGGTGCAAGGATAACACACAAGCAGGAAACAAGACACAACTATCACTTCAGCCTAAGCAGGGGAGTACAATTGATATAAATAAATTGTATGCAGGGAACAATTTTTTTGTTGATGCAGCCTGGAAAGGTCAATCCTCCCAAGGCAGCAACACACAACTCATTGCAGGTTTAGGAATAATGATTCAAATGACGCAGGGGGATACCAAGATGGAGCTTCACATTTCTGCACAGTGCCACAACATAAGCTCACCAATTCAGGCTGAAGCGCAGGCGCTAAAGCTAGCTACCATGCTAGCGAAGCAAATGCATATGCAGGAGACGACGTTCCTAACAGACAATCTGACGCTAGCAAAGGCAGCCGCAGCAAGACATCCAATGAATCATCCTGGGCATTGAGAAATCAGATCATCTCTTGTAGATTTCTGTGCATTTACAAGTACTTTATCAACTCCGGTCTATCATATATCCAGGAACTTTAATGATAGTGCTCACACCTTTGCTCAACAGGCGGTTAGTCATGACAATGTAGGTAGCACAGTTTTTAGTTACAATAGTACTGCCCATATTAGAATGCAATGCCCTATGTTACATTGTATTGCAGATTTTATCCCAGAGGGCTTTGTTATCATCAATGTAATCTGTGCTTGAATGGAATATATATGGCGCCTTTTCTTGTTAAAAAAAACATATATCTGTTTGGGGCGTCTTCGACTCCCACAATGTCACATCTCCGGATAGTACCCTAATTATAATTGTTTTCTTTTCATTTTTGCATCATGCCATCATGTCATCATGCTTTAATCCTAGAATGAGGTTGGATTAAATCCTCAAAGTATTAAAAATCCTAATCTTAAATAAAATGCAACTCGATAAAATGAATAGATTTTTATCTATTTTAAATTGAGGGTTTCACATGGTGATTTCTCTTTAAAACCAATAAAAAACCTTCCAATAATTATAGGGAGATAAAATAAAATATTCCAATTTTTGGGATCACCCAACACTATTTCAGTTTAAACCCTAAGCTAACATTGTTATTTTATCTTTGGGGAGTGATGGTTTACTTTACTTTATACTCCGCCAGTCCTAAAATAAGTGTCTCAATTTTAGTACAAAATAAGTGTCTCTACCTTGAGACACTTATTTTGATATAGAGGGAGTATTATGGTGCAACTATTTTGTCTCCTATCTGTTGTCTCTACCTCGATCATAGGGCTCGTTGGTACCCGCGACACAAAATATTGGAACAAGGAGATGTAAAGGCCGGATAGGAGAGGGAGGCTATGCCGAAAGATGGTGATAATAAGGTGATTATGGTAGCTGGAACCAAGTCTCTGGGGAGACTATGTAGTCATCAAACACTCATGCATTTGTCTAGTTTATCCTTAATAACCGGGGTAACCCCCGTGAGTCGGATAGGGCAAAGGTTGGACAATCGAATCCTCAACGCGACGGTAGTCAGTCATGGTGTCCTTGACACATCTCTCACTTATGTATTTGCAAAATATATTTATCAATGTTTACCAGTGCATTGTTGATCCGTATAATATTATCCCTAGCGGGTGTACAAAGCCGCTGGTGCAACCTTAGCCTGGCCTATTTTCTTTGTATTTTTACAATCTCTGCGATAACTGTTGGTCCGAGAAACTGGGATGATTTGAGATAACCAAGGCATGCATACATTTCCCTGCCAAGCTTAATTCATGTTCTGGATATGATAAATCCTATGGGCTCTAGGAAAGAAGTTTGTACATCTGAAAACAGGGACATGGATCCTCTGACGTACCTATCCCTGCCTTACCCTGCCTTTGGGCTGCTGACAGGTGGGACCTACGCTTGGTGGGACCCACATGTCAGTGAACCAATGGTAGGATAGCCCACGTCAGGGGATCCTTGTCCCTGAAAACAGATCGAAGGTAATCACTGGTCACAAACGAACTACGAGGTGCACATGGCAAACGATCCGTATTGCATCACTTGAGAAGTGTATAGCTAGATGACATTGAGAAGTAATAATTCATAGACCAATCTTCATATATACTAAAACATCACACATTACAGATAACAGAATAGATGAAATAAACACATCTAGACATCCACGATGAAAACTTGTACATAAGCTGCAAGTCGCCATTGCTCTTCATGTCAGCACTTATTATGTAAAAAGTTCTAAAGATATTTTAGGGAAATTTTATTTTAAGTAGGTAGGATGCTATATCCATGAAGTTAGAAATGCGAGTGGGCCCACCAAGTAATAGTGAGCAACATTGAACTTGGCAAGGACGTATGAGCTGCACCAGAGAAGCCGAAATCAATCCACCGACAGATCATTAGCCAGTTACGACTTTGTTGTCCCCGGACACGACTTGGTTGCTCCCTGATACAACATTATTGTTCCCAGTTACCCTATTGTTATTGCCCGATACAGTATTTTTGCTCCCAGTAACGACATGGTTGCTATCAACTATGACATTGCTGCTCCCAGATGTGACTGTGTTGTTGCTCCCAGAAACATTATTGTTGTCCCCAGATACGACAGTGTTGCCGTTCCCAGATACAATATTGCCACTCCCAGATCTGACACTGTTGTTGGTCCCAGTAATGGTATTTGGTTGTTGTTGTTGGAGTGTTCTTCTATTGCTCTTCACATACAATAGCAAGTTAGTGAAAGCAATACCTAGTGAACGATGGACAACGGTGAGGCCCTTGAGTAGTGTCAAACCCTTGGGCACCTCACTGACCAAATGAATTATTTGAGAGATCCAAGTACCTTCCTGGCGAAGCCCCGCGGCGCTTGGAGGTCGTCGGGGTGGCACATCGCGTAGGCCGCCGGCAGGAGAAACGCCAAGAAAGCGAGCACCAGGAAGCATTTCGCCATGGATTCAGCCGTGGCCTGTGATATGTATACACAAAGCAGGAACACTCAGCAAGAAACCAGTTTGGGGTGCAGGTGATTCTCAAGTGATCTTGGCAAAAACTGCTTCGGTGGTGCATCTCATCTTATACTCGTGCATGAATGTGTGTAACCATGCGTTGCAAGTACGTAATACTAGTCAGTGGCCACAATAGTCAGTGTGCATGCGGAGTGCCAATTCAAACTTTATTTTCTTGCATTTTTCATTCATGAGGTGTTGTCGGCCGACTGAAGAAATTGGTGGGTGTCATGGACCATGGACCCAAGGTGGCAGCTCCTGCTCCTCAGCTCCACTGGTCCCGTCCCGTTGTCGTGGATAGGTCCGCCCTAGTCCATTCATGTTTCTCGACTTTTCTTAATAAGCCAACTAATGCAAATGACTTTCATGGCATATTTCTTGCACACACAATAAAAGTATTAGCTTCGAGAACAAACTTTGTTATACGCGGACAAAATGATCTTCCGGTACTTCGTGAAAATGCTGCGCGCATGTCTGTTCACATGGTATATAGGAAAACTTGCTGCTTGTGCATTGTGTTCTGTTTCTAGAAAAAAAAATGCATAACAGTGAAGGCAACAACCACAGTCCGTCCTTCATGTAATACTTGCATAAACTGACGCTCAGACGTTTTTTTAGGAAAGGAGGATGTACCCCAGCCTCTGCATCTCGACGATGCATGCAACCATATTATTAATTATTCATAAAGATCATACAAGGTGACGTATCAATAAGCCTGAAGCCACCATCTTGACAACGTTGTTGCTACTCTTATCCCCTTGATGAAGGTGTGTCAAATGTCCGGGCCTAATACCAAACAGACATCGCGCCAAAGCCTAACATCTAAAGCCGGGTGTCCCATCCAAGCCACTATCTGGATTGGGTCCCACACCGGTCCGGCACACTCCCAGTGAGCACCGCACGCTGCAAGGACCGTCACCTCCATCTTCCATCAGTCCATCCTCAGAGCAGAACTGATGCACCGACCTTGCCAGGCCTCTTTGCCATCAACGCCACCATGACGCCAGACAACTTCCTCCTCCTGCGCGAGTCCATCTCCGCGCATCAGACGCCGAGTCTCCACTGCGCGATGCCGCCGAGATCCACCGTCGATGATACAGTTGATGCCACACCGCATGCCATCTCGTGTCGACTCCGAACTACCTGCAACTCCACCACCCTGAGCAATCCCCGGCCGACGCCTTCAGGAAGGAACACGACATCAAAGTGCCATCGTTGCCCAACAGAGGAACAGAGTCTTTCGCCTGCGCTCATGGCAGAGGTGGGGGGCATAGGATCCACACCGAAGCCTCCGGGAAAGGAATCGGCGCTGAGGGCATCGACTTTGCTGCGGCCGCCACGCCGGCCTGGAGTTTCCCCCGGATCCATGCCCACCCGCCAGATCCGTCCAGGCATTATTGGCGTCGACCGTAGTCGCTACCGTAGCTATCACGAACCGAAGTAGATCGAGTCGGAGATGACGCCTCCCATGGAACTCCGGTCGGCCGTTGAGGAGCCGCCGTGGTGCTGCCGCCTCCACGTCGCCCATGCGGCCGTGGAAGCCCCCCATCTGCACCCGCGGGTGCCGCCCGCCAGGCAGGCCACAAAGCGCGCAATCGATCGAGGCCGCCGCCCCGAGATCCGATCTGGCAGGCGCTGCCGCGCCATGAGAGCCAGATCCCCACGCATGCGTCTGCGCTCCCGTGCGTCGTACACACTCGCCGCGCAGCCCCAGCTCAAGCTCGCCACGGCGACCAGGCGCTCCCACGGCGGATGCCCCGCAACTCCCGAGCACCGTGAAAGGGAGAACCGGAGTGCCCCGCCACCGCCGAGGCTGCGCGGGCTTTGCCCGGCGGCGCCTGCTGGCTGCGGTGAAGGGAGGGAGATCTGGCGAGGAGGGAGCTCGCCCGGCGGCTAGGGTTCCGCCCGGGCCGCCCGCGGGGTGGGCGACACGGGGGTTTCCCAGTTCTAAATTGGGGGAGAATTTTACTTCCCCGGCCTCTGCCACTCAGACGTGAAAGTTATAATTAATTCTTGATAGCCCTAGCCGAATCCAGTGCACTGCTACCTGCATGTCACTATCACCAAGCAATGCCTTTGATCCGGAGTGAGTCCAAACAACGAGTTATAATCTTCACTAGTAGAAACGAGGGCATTTGTCCCGGTTCGTAAGGGCCTTTAGTCCGGGTTCATGAACCGGGACTAATGGATCCTTACTAATACCCCCCCTTTAGTCCCGGTTCTAACACGAACCGGACAGATGGGCCTCCACGTGGCCGGTGCGCCGAGCCCAGGCAGGGGGGCCTTTGGTCCCGGTTGGTAGCACCAACCGGGACCAAAAGGCATCCACGCGTCAGCAGCTGGCTGGAGCTGATGTTTTTCTTTTTTTAAAAAAGTGGCTGCTTTAGGGGTTTTGGGGGTTATTTTTAGGTTGTTATTAGCTAGCTAATAGAAAGAAGTGTCCTCTCTTATATCTTCGTCCTTGGTTTACCAACGCTGCTGCTATGTTCATTTCACCCGCTGATATAATAACTCATGCATGCTCGCATCATACATCATCATATATAATAACAAGTCCTACTAATCATGCATGATCATACAACATCTACTCGTTATTAATAATAAGTCATACGATCAGCATCCTCATAGTCATCGAACCCAACCCTACATAATTGTTCTTAACACATGATCATCAGTATCAGGTAGGACCTAAACACCCTTAAGGTAAAATAGCATAAAACAATATAGACCCTGACTCTCCATTATGAAGAATGGAGATCATCCTGTCTCCAATTCTTGCGCTTCGCTGCCTTTTGCTTCCAAGAAGCTCCTTACGACTGTCCATACATTTTTTTCATTCTTTGATTGTCATGTCTCCACTTCTTTTAGAAACCCGGTATGGACAGTGGAGATTCATAGGAAGACCTGGTTGTATGTTCAAAACATGAAGGCTACTATGCGTATACATCAGATGAGGCACACAATCATTTGGGATTATCTCTTGAAAAACATAGTAATAACTTCGTAGTTAGCAATGATGTACTAGTTTTAGAAGTGTGCAAAAAGATGCACGGATGTCGTAATAGTAAAAAATCTTACCAGGGTATCTCCATGGTAGTTACCGTAGTTCAACACGTGCACTAGTGGCATGTATTGACCATAGTGTTGAGGAGTTCGATTGTAGACATTGTAATTCTCAAGATCAGTACAAAATGCGATCAGATTATTTTTCTCCCTATAAGTTAATTCGGAGCCATCGGTGTAGTGGGTTTTGTCTACCATCTTCCGCATATTCTTTGAAGATAATAAGCTGTCAATGGAAATAAGCTGTCAACTATTTTGAAATAACCAATATAAATTATTTAATAACTATGTTAAGCTCACATGAGGGAAGAATTGGAGGTGTATCCACAAGGACCCAAATCGAAGGTCTGTCTTGCTCGATTGTAGGATCACCAAGTTCATGGTGACAAGTATACCCTCATCAAATAAATACATTTGCAAAGTGCTTCCCAATTTTTGCAACCAAAATGGGTTACACTCTCAGCATTGTATAACTTTACTTGAAACTCCACACCATGATGGGTCCTTAGGAGAATTGTTTTGGTTTTCATACTTTCATGGTCTTCAAAACCCATTGAGGGAGTCCTGGACTAGGGGGTGTCCGGATAGCCGAACTATCATCATCGGCCGGACTCCAAGACTATGAAGATAGAAGATTGAAGACTTCGTCCCGTGTACGGATGGGACTTTCCTTGGCGTGGAAGGCAAGCTTGGCGATACGGATATGTAGATTTCCTACCATTGTAACCGACTCTGTGTAACCCTAGCCCTCTCCGGTGTCTATATAAACCGGATGGCTTTAGTCCGTATGACGAACAACAATCATACCATAGGCTAGCTTCTAGGGTTTAGCCTCCTTGATCTCGTGGTGGATCTACTCTTGTAATACCCACATCATCAATATCAATCAAGCAGGATGTAGGGTTTTACCTCCATCAAGAGGGCCCAAACCTGGGTAAAACATCGTGTCCCTTGTCTCCTGTTACCATCCGCCTAGATGCATAGTTCGGGACCCCCCTACCCGAGATCCGCCGGTTTTTGACACCGACATTGGTGCTTTCATTGAGAGTTCCTCTGTGCCGTCGCAATCAGGAGGGATGCCTTTTCCCGTCTTTAAAGACGGTGCCGTCGTCAAGGGAGCTTTGGCCCCCGGCCAAACTATCCGGCTAGGCGGTTTTCTTATGACCGCCTGTTCGGCCGCCGCTCCGACAATGACCTCTCGAGTCATCAAAAGCGATCTTCACGTCAACTCGGAATTCGCCGAGGAGCTAGATCCGATGGAGCTCTCCTCCGTAAATGAGCTCTTGGATCGCATCGCCGCCCTGGGAGTCGCCATG
This sequence comes from Triticum aestivum, assembly GCF_018294505.1. Taxonomy (NCBI): domain Eukaryota; kingdom Viridiplantae; phylum Streptophyta; class Magnoliopsida; order Poales; family Poaceae; genus Triticum; species Triticum aestivum. The sequence continues at coordinate 688,166,895 of NC_057807.1, read as the reverse complement.
GACTACGATCAGATTGGGTTTAAAACCGATCTGAGGGAAATTAACTCTCCCCAGGCTACCCACCACGTTGTCGTGGTAGAGAAACAACGCAACGATTCTTCCCCTATGTTAAAGACCAGTTATGTCCGGATTCCCGATCCCTTCATGCCGGATTCCGCGGAGGGACGGATGTCAATCAAGTATTGAACCTAAAGTCAGGCATCGGACCAGATTTGTTGGACAACATCCAGCAATCCAAGCTTCCAAATCCGGAAACTTCTCGGCCTTTGAGCCTCAGATCGCGCGGTGTTCCGAATTTAATTCCGCCCGCCCACCCAAACACAAGCGATCTATCTCAAATACGACAAGAGCCCGATGAAACAGTACATCACTACTGGGCCAGATTCCTCCTGGTCATGGACAGGATAAAAGACTGTCGTGAGGAAAGCGCAATCTCAATTTTCTGCAACAATTGCACAGACAAGGGAATCATGAACGCCATAAGTCGTCGCGAAGTTACACGCTTCGCCGATCTGGCGACCATAGTACAAAAATACTGTGCGATGGAGAGTGCCTGGAAAACCGAAACCAGGTTTTGGGACAATCCGGCCCTGAATACAACCCTACACTACTTGGGAAAAGCCTAGCAGCAGCGCGGGTTTTGGGCCTATCAGTAGCGCGGGCAGGAGCGCTACTGATAAGGCACTACAACTAATGCTTAGCAATAGCGCGTCTTGGCCCACGCTACTGCTAAATTGACTTAGTAGCAGCGCTTCATCAGAACATCGCTACTGGTAACTAGTAGTAGCGCTTCTCCTTACCCGCGCTACTTCTATTTTTTAGTATTTTATTTCTTTTCTTTTTCTTTTCATGTTGTATTCATATACCTTACACAAGTTTTCACACAACAGGAATTTAGATATTGTTTTTACATCATAATGAGTTATTACATCATGGGGTGAAAGAACCGTGGACTAGTTTCAAGTGGATGTCCATCCACTTGAAACTAATCCGCGGTTCTTTCACCCAATGATATAATAATATCATCATCATCATCATATCATTAACAACTTAGCATCATAATACATCATTGTCATATAACACCTCCTCAATATCATCGTTTTTATCATTGACATCGCATAACACCTCCTCAAGATCATCATTATCAACTCTAACATATTACCACATAATAAACATATTGTACCTCATAGGACCTATTACATTCGATTAAGACCTACTACATTTTCTAAGGTAAAATAACAAAAAACAGGATAGCCCCTGACTCTCCATTATGGAGAATGGAGATTAGCCTGTCTCCAATTCTTGCCTTTCGCTGAATGTTACTTCCAAGAACCTCCTTGCGAATGTCCATACATTTCTTCCATTCTCTGATGATCATGTGTTCATGGGTTTTAGAAATCCGATATGCACAGGTGAGCTCCGTAGATTTACCTAGCAGTATGTTCAGAACTGAGAAGCGACCATGCAGAGACATCAGATGAGGCACACAATCCATCGGGAGTTTCTGTTGAAAAACATAATAATAACTTCGTAGTTAGCAATGATGTACTAGTTTTAGAAGTATGCAAAAGATGCACGGATGTCGTAATAGTAAAAAATCTTATCAGTGTATCTCCAGAGAAGTTATCGTTGTTCAACACATGCACTAGTGGCACGTATTCACCATAATTTGTAGGAGTTCAATAATAGTCATTGTAATTCTCAAGAAGAGTACAAAATGCGATCAGATGATTTTTCTCGTTATACGTTAATTGGGTGCCTTCGGTGTAGTGGGTTTTATCTACCATCTTCCGCACAGTCTTTGAAGAATCAAAATAAGCTGTCAATGGAAATAAGCTATCAACTATTTCGAAATAAACAATATAAATTAGTTAATAACTATGTTTGAGAAACTCACATAGCGGTACAATCAGAAGCGTATCAACAAGGACCCAAATGTCCATATTGTCTTCCTCGCTGTCAGGATCACCAAGATCCATGGTGACAATCATACCCTCATAAAAACCATACATTTTGCAAAGTTCTTCTCAATTTTGGCAACCAAAATGGGTTACGCTCTGAGCATTGCACAGATTTACTTCAAAATCCATATCATGATGGGTCCTTAGGTGTATTTTCTTTGTTTCGAAATTTTCATGGTCTTCAAAACCCATCCTCTCCAAGACATAGCATCTTGCATGGCATGGGATAAGCTAGTCGAATTGTAAAATATGAAAATTAGACGTTGAAATAGTTGAAGTCATGCTTAATGGAGAAAAAACAATTGTCGTTGTTGCGTACCGTTTCACAATCGAAGGTCTCCTCGAGCTTAATGCTGAAGCGCCGATCTTCGTCCAGCCGAACGAACCTGTCGCACATACCTCGATCGTCGTGGCACCAGCTACACTCCCCCGGGAGACCGTCGTCGTCCGAGTACGACATTTCCTACAATCATAATGCAAAGATTAAACTTGTACATATTCTAGCACAAGTCATGCCAGAATTCATGACAAAATCCGGCATGACCTTTGCTAAAAAAAGGACATATTGAGCGCCTGAAATTTGTCGGAACGGAAATTAATCAACACTCTGGCAAAACATAGGCCACTCGAAGATGTAAACTGAACATGAACGGCCACTTGGGCAACCACATATCCTATTTGAGCAACAACACAAGATATACAAGGATATTTGGCTGGTCTCACCTCGATGTCGGAGGGGGTCGGTGACTGGGTCGACGGCGGGGATGTCGGAGGGGGTCGGTGACGGGGACGACGGAGGTCACCTGAAACCATATAAGTTATCACTAACAACAAACATGACATGTTCAACTAGTTTTATTAATTCAACTAGTTCTTACTAAATATAAACTTACTATAAATAGAAAGAAAAACTAGTTCTTTCTAAAAATAAAGTAGTTCAACTAGTTATATTAATTATCTTACTAAAAATAGATTAGTTCTGTTAATTCAACTAGTTCAACTAGTTTATTAATTTACTTACTAAACTAGTTCAACTACAACAAAAGTAGTTAAACTAGCACTACTACTACTAAAAATCTAGTACTAACTAAGCAACATCTAGTACTAGCTAACCCTAAATTAACATCTACTACTACTAAATCTAGTACTAACTAGTGGCAGGGGGTGGGGGGCGACGGAGAGGTAGCTAGGGGCGGCGAGGTCGAGGGCGGTGGGAGGAGGGCTGCCGGCAGAGGAGGGAGGAGGGGCGGCCGCAGGCGGAGGGAGGAGGGCGGCAGCGGAGGAGGGAGGGGCGGCTGCAGGAGGGGCGGCCGCAGGAGGAGGGAGGATGTGCGAGGAGGATGGAGGAGGGACGGAAGGAGGGGAGTACCTCGGCGGCGGACGGACGAAGGTGGCGGCGGCGGCGACGCACGACGACGGTTTACGCGGGCGAGAGTGAGAGTGTGAGTGAGAGGGCCGGTCGTGCGCGTGCGGATAAGGTAGGGATAGTTGTAGCGCGTTTACCGAAACGCGCTACAGCTAACCTGAATAGCAGTAGCGCTCTATAGTAAAGTGCGCTACTGCTATAGCTAGCAGGGGGGGCGAGGTCATGGAAACTATAGCAGTAGCGTGGTATGCGGTGCATGCGCTACTGCTATTTCCAAGTCAGCAGCGCGTTTGGGTCACACGCGCTACTGCTAAGTAGCAGTAGCATGGTATTTTGAAGAGCGCTGCTGGTAAGATTCTGTGTATAGGCTTTTCCCTAGTAGTGCTAGTTCGAAATAAAAGGGTGCGTCATACTCAAGCACCTGGGTTAAAAACCAAAAAGCAAAAAAACCCTAAAGGGCACGGAACCGTACTGGAGGGATGGCTCAACGGACCCTATAAAATCCACAGTACGGAGGGCGCCACTCCAACACATAGCCTTCGAGCATGTTGGATATTACGGCAGGTGGCCAAAAGTGGCGAAGGCATTCTAGCCCCGGGCAACCAGCCCAACAGTACCAGTACGGTATTGACAGTCTTCGAGACTTTCACATCAAAAAACATGCGGAAACGAACAATCCGCAGCCTCGCCGAAGTCTACCAAGTAGCAACAACAAATCCATGGAGCGACACGGCTATCATCTTCAATGCCAGCGACGAACCTAAATTCCAAACAGCTCGAGCACCAGCCGCATTGGTCCTCAGTCCGATAGTGGACGGCTTTCGTCTTACCAAGGTACTCATGGATGGCGGCAGCGGATTAAACCTCATCTACGAGGAAACCCTCCAAAAAATGGAAATTGAGTAGAGCCGCATTGAGCGAAGCAGCACAACCTTCAGAGGAATAATCCCTAGTCGAGAAGTACGTTGCACAGGAAAAATCACACTAGACGTAGTGTTCGGCTCGCCGGACAATTACAGGTCCGAAGAGGTCACGTTCCATGTGGCCCCATTCGGCAGCGGATATCACGCCTTGTTAGGGAGAGAGACATTCACAATCTTCCTAGCTATACCCCATTATGGGTACATGAAGCTCAAAATGCCCGGGCCCAATGGAATAATCACTCTTGTCAGTGATCCAGATATAGCACTCCGCGCTGAAAATAAGACAGCCGCACTGGCCCTAGAGGCACTATCCGAAGCCTTAGCGGCAGAGGAACTCACTGCGCTGCGCTCAACGGTGGATAGGGACGATGTGATACTCGATAAGAGGTCTAATTCCACCTCTTTTAAACCAGCAGATGAAATATTCAAATTCCAGGTTCATCCAGCGGACCCTACAAAGACGGCCTCCATTGGGGCACAATTACATCCTGATGTAGAAGCCGCACTACGAGAATTCCTTCGGGAAAATTGGGACATTTTTGCCTGGCACCCTTCAGACATGCCAGGAATCCCACGCAGGCTGGCAGAACACAGCCTAAATATCCTAAAAGGATTCAAGCCAGTCAAACAGGCTTTTCGGCGATTTTCCGAACCCAAAAGATAGGCAATGGGAGAGGAGCTAGCCAAACTCTTAGAAGCCGGATTCATCAGAGATATAAAACATCCGGATTGGCTAGCCAACCTGGTAATGGTTTCAAAAAAGGACAAATCCTGGCGCCTTTCTGTCGATTTCAAAGACCTTAACAAGGCTTGTCCAAAGGACCCTTTCCCTCTCCCTCGCATCGACCAAATCATCGATGCCACAGCAGGGCACGATTCATTGTGCTTCCTCGACGCATACTCCGGATACCATCAAATCAAGATGGCGGAAAAAGACCAGGCCGCAACGGCATTCATTACTCCGTACGGACCATTCTGCTTCAACACAATGCCCTTCGGACTCAAAAACGCCGGCGCAACATATCAGCGCATGATTCAGACATGCCTGGCCACCCAGATAGGCAGAACAGTGGAGGCGTACGTAGACGATGTGGTCGTTAAGACCAAACACGTCGAAACTCTAATAGACGATTTGAGGCTTACATTCGACAACCTCCGAGCATACGACATTAAGCTCAACCCAGAAAAATGTGTTTTCGGCGTACCAACCGGAAAGCTCTTGGCTTCATTGTATCCGGTAGAGGAATTGAAGCAAACCCAGCCAAGATCCGTGCTCTGTCACAATTGGATATCCCAAAAGACCTCAAAAAATACAAAAATTGACGGGATGCTGTAACACCCCGAAATTTAACCAAGTTTTTGATATTAAAATTTTGCCAGGAGTTTTAAATTTTTTGCATTCTGGACCTTACTGTGGACTTCAGTAAGAAAACTCTTCTTTTTATGTTAAGGAGTTTTATCTTTCCCAAGTGGAGCTTTACAGAATATTAGACTTCTATGCCATCTCATTAAAACAATTTCTAAATCAGTAGATTGATATATTCAATTATTTCCCCCTGAGCTTTAATCATTAAAATGACTTGTTTTAAGTTTTGGAACTCTTTTTGTACTACAACCAGTTGATAAATTTAACTAAAAATCCAACCAAAATTTGGAGATGTCATGTGATGTCTCTAGATCACTTGTGTGCAATAATATATTTCGTTCTTTTCATATTTTGAGTGCTACACCTGTTTTCCTTCTCTGGTCCAGTGGACAACTTTGCACTACAACCCTTTCAAATATTTGTTTCTAGCTTCCACCAAAATTATGGGATGTCAATAGGGGCATATGATTCCATTATATGCAAAAATCCAGGCATGTTCTTTGAAATTTTTGAGTGAATCAACCTCATCTCCATTCTGGTCCAACATGATGGTTTGTACAGCAACCATATTATTGCTTGCTCTTTGACCCTTGATTCTTCCTCCTACTTGTAGTCCTCCATGCTAAACCCCTAAGTCCAGGAGCATGCAACCATTGGCATATTTTTGGTTCATGAAATAATGCCATTCACATCCTGTCCAGATCTGGAGTTCTGCAAAACTTGCACTAGCAAGTTTGTGATTTTCACCAACTAGCCTCACCACCCTCTTGTGCATCCAAAGAGACACTGATCTGGAAGATTTTGCCCCTCCAAGAAAAGCCTAAGTGCCTGTGGCATTTTGTCAAACACCTGGAGTGCATGATCAGATTTGACATGAATTGTTGTTGCCATTGTGAACTTGATCTGCTGACCAAACCACCTTGTCCCCTGAGCTTCACTCTATCAACAACCTAGCTCTGTTGCTTGCCAACCTCACCTGTGACCTGTAACATGCCACGGCATCGTATCGAACACCTTCCGTGCGTGCACTGGACGCGCCCAGAGTGCGCGTATTGCACGAACCGCGCCCGAGCCGACACGCTGGCCCCCCTGGTTTTGGCCCGCTCTGCAGCGCCAAGCCACGCACTAACCTCCTGTCAGCAACGCGCCAAGCCGCCCTGGCAGCCAACAGCGCTGCCGATAGAGCTTTTGGCGGCACGCCGGCGTCCGCAGTGCGCCTCTGCCATGGTCGGCGCCGCCAAAGCCACCCCAGCTTGCCACCTGCCCCTTGGAACAGTACGAGCTCATCCACAGCCTCGTCCTCTAGCGCTCGTCGCCGCCACGTCGCCCAAGCTACAGGGAGGCGGTTCGCCGTCGTTCTTATCGCCGGCCGCCTCGGAACCGACCTCCACCACGTATATAAGGGCCCCGGAGCTCAATCGAGTCCTCGAGCAACCTCATATGATCCTCCTAGTGTTACCTTGGCCAGCAGTCGAGCAAGGGAAGGCCTTCTTCCCCGAGTCTGGGCGGTTCGGTCGCTGCCAAGCCCCGGCCGATTCCGTCGCCCCCAGTGCCTCTCCCTCTCGACTCTCTCCACCAAGAACTCTCCCTCCCTCTCGCGAGCTCAACCCCTCGCTCAATTTTGGCCGGAGACCACCGCAGCCCCAAACTCACTATCCACCCGAACGCCTCCTCCGCCGCGAAGCTCGTCGCCGGCAACTCCGTTCACCTCAGCGACCATGGCGGGTACCCACGGATTCGTCTCCACCCCCTGAGCACACCCATGTCCTCAGATCTCCAAGGGACGCCCCCGTTCGCCGGCAAATTCTCGCCGGAGCTCCGCCTCTGTTCGGTCGGAGGGGAAACGACGCGCGCGTGGCCGGTCAAACCTGACCCGTGGGCCAGGCGAGCCCACCGTCAGTGACCCAGCGCCTGTCCACGCGGGAGTAAGTGGAAGCGCACTTCCGAAGTATGCTTTTGACGTGTACATGTTTTATTTGAAACGTTTTTCTTTTCTGTTTTATTTTTTAAAACATCAGATTTTGACCAAACTTTGACCTGTTGTATCTTTTTAAATATAACTCCAAATGAGTTAATTCTTTTTCCTATCTCTCTCAAATAATGTATAGTTTATTTTAAGATTTATTTGAAAAAAAATTCAAAACAACTTTTTGTGCTGTTTTGTTTTTGTGTGTTAATTCATTTATATTTCTAAAATAGGATTTTTGAAGGGAGGAGAAGTATTTCAAGAGTTGAAATGCACCCTGCCTTCCCATGACCTGAAGGCAAGCATTCTGAACCCCGGCATAATACTTTTGTGTGTTCGCTGACACGTTTATAACACTCCCTCATTTTTGGAGAAATTGTTATTTCATGTGAGATGATCATGTGCATGGATGCATACTTGTGATAATTATGATTATTATTATTGTTGACTAACCCGTGATATTTTTGGTATTATCGAATATCTCTAGGATGGTTCTACCTCTGGGATATTCACTATGATTATTTCTTTTAAAGCCCTTTATGTGGTGTCGCTCAGACGCCCGACTGTGGCATTTCTTTTAAAGCCCTTTATGTGGTGTCGCTTAGACGCCCGACTGTGGCATTTCTTTTAAAGCCTTTTATGTTGTGTGGCTTAGACGCCCGACTGTGGCATTTCTTTTAGAGCCCTTTATGTGGTGTCGCTTAGACGCCCGACTGTGGCATTTCTTTTAAAGCCCTTTATGTGGTGTCGCTTAGACGCCCGACTGTGGCATTTCTTTTAAAGCCCTTTATGTGGTGTCGCTTAGACGCCCGACTGTGGCATTTCTTTTAAAGCCCTTTATGTGGTGTCGCTTAGACGCCCAACTGTGACATTTCTTTTAAAGCCCTTTATGTGGTGTCGCTTAGACGCCCTACTATGGCATTTCTTTTAAAGCCCTTTATGTGGTGTCGCTTAGACGCCCGACTGTGGCATTTCTTTTAAAAGTCCTTTATGTGGTGTCGCTTAGACGCCCGACTGTGGCATTTCTTTTAAAGCCCTTTATGTGGTGTCGCTCAGACGCCCGACTGTGGCATGCTTGTTATTTATTTCATAATATTTTTAATACTTATATGATATTGCATATTCATATATAACATACTTACACGCATCAGAGTTATATTTATCTTTTTTGACTGACGTCATGAGCATAAAATATTTTCAGCATATCGTTGTTATGTTATACCCGTGTTCAAAATGTTTGCGAGTACATTCAAAGTACTCACTGGCTTGTCCCTGGCTATTGTCTTGGCCAGATTTCTGGCGCGGAAAGGAGCAACCGTGTTGACAGCCCCGGAACCTAAGCAACGGTGATAGCAGTCTCGCGAAGATAGGAGTTAACCTGGTCAGCTGTTCCCGTGGGAAATGGAGTCCCATAGACACTGATGTTTCACAACCCGCTTCCGTCATCAACCACTAGAAACCATTTGTTGTACTCACAGGCCAGAATGGTCTTGTACTACATATTTTGTATTTTGTTGGAATTTCTGTATCAAGTTGGTGCCTCATCAGCTAACAGTTATCCTGGGGCTGATGAGCACAAGGGCCATTTTCTGGAAATTAGTACCCGGAGAACCGGTCCCCACAGATGCGTGGCGGCTCTAAGCCGCTTCATCTCCCGTTTGGGAGAAAAGGCGCTGCCCCTCTATCGCCTCCTTTGGCGCACCGAACACTTTGAATGGACGGATGCTGCCACGGCCGGACTCGAAGAAATGAAGGCCACATTGGCAACAAATCCGGTCCTGGCCGCGCCCAACTTGGGCGAACCTATGTTATTATATATCGCGGTAACACATCAAGTTGTCAGCCCCGTGCTCGTCGTCGAACGAGAAACAGAAGGGCAAAAATTCCCTCTTCAAAAACCAGTATACTACGTATCCACTCTCTTAACTCCATGCAAGTCCTGGTACCCACATTATCAAAAGATAGCGTACGCGGTGTTCATGGCATCCCGGAAGCTGCGACACTACTTTCAAGAGTGTTCCATAACGGTGGCCTCCGAAGTACCTCTCAACGATATTATAAACAATCGCGACGCGACGGGCAGGATTGCCAAATGGGCCATTGAGCTCTTACCGTTTGACATAACCTACAAACCACGGCGAGCTATCAAGTCGCAAGTTTTGGCTGACTTCATCGCCGAATGGAACGAAGCCGAACTCCCTAAAAAGTACGGCGCATATTCCAATTGGATCATGCATTTCTACGGCCCCAAAATGTTGGCTGGCTTGGGGGCTGGCGTCGTCTTGACGTCCCCAACCGGAGACACAGTCCAATACGTACTTCAAATAATGTACACAGACTTCAACAATGCAGCCGAATACGAGGCCCTTCTACATGGCCTCCGGATGGCAATCTCCATGGGTATTCAACGCCTAGAGGTGCGTGGGGATTCAAACCTTGCAATATCCCAAGTAAATGGAGACTTTGACGCCAAGGATCCGAAAATGGTAGCCTACCGTAACGCCGTCCTAAAAATGTCAGCACGGTTCGAAGGACTCGAATTCCACCATGTAGCCCGGGATAATAACCAGGGAGCAGACGTTTTGGCACGCATCGGCACAAAACGCGACGCCGTCCCTCCAAACATCTTCCTGGAACGGCTCTTTAAGCCATCCGTATTATGGAAAGAAGAGTCCGGAAATAACAACCCAGAACCAACTGCACCACCCAACACAGAACATTCTGACACAATCGGTGGCTCAGCTAATGAAATAACACCTTCAGCCCACGAAATAATGGCAGTAATTGCCCTGTGGATGGAGCCAGTCCTAGCCTACTTAATCATGCAGGAACTTCCCGAAGACCAAAATGAGGCCTGCTGCATAGTTCGGCAATCTAAAGCCTACAAGGTCCATGAGGGAGAACTTTATAAGAAAAGTACAACCGGAGTCCTTCAAAGGTGTATCTTCAAAGAGGAACGGCGAAATCTCCTGGCTGAAATTCACGCCGGACGCGGCGCGCACCATGCTGCAGCCCGGGCCCTTGTAGGCAAGGCCTTTCGTACAGGATTTTATTGGCCGACAGCCCGGGCAGATGCTCAGGAGTTAGTCCAACGATGCGTTGATTGCCAGCTCTTTGCTAATCAAAGCCACATGCTACCCACCGCCCTTAAAACTACACCCATCACTTGGCTGTTCGCGGTCTGGGGGCTTGACATGGTTGGACCCCTTAAAGGGGGAACCCACAAGCACAAATACTTATTGGTCATGGTGGACAAATTCCCCAAATGGATAGAGGCCAAGCCGGTTAAAACGGCAGAATCCGGACCTGTGATAGACTTCATATCCAGGGTAGTACACCGTTTTGGCGTCCCTCATAGCATCATCACTGATAACGGCACGAATTTCACGGCCGACGAGGTTAAACTCTGGTGCAAAAACATGGACATCAAGCTCGACTACGCTTCAGTCTACCACCCTCAAACTAACGGTCAAGTGGAACGAGCAAATGGTCTAATCATGAGCGGCATTAAACCCAGATTAGTGCGGTCCCTCACAGAATCTAACACGCACTGGGTAGAGGAGCTCGAATCCGTACTCTGGGGGCTGCGGACCACACCAAACCGCACTACCGGATTCACACCATTTTTATGGTATATGGCGCCGAGGCAGTTTTGCCCTGCGATATAATTCATGACTCACCTCGCGTGCGCATGTACGAAGAAAGAGAAGCCGAGTTGGATCGGCATGACAGTTTGGACGCCTTAGAGGAGGAGCGCGACGTGGCAAAATCCCGTTCCGCATTCTATCAGCAGCAGGCCCGAAGATATCAAAGCAGAGAAGTACGGGCCAAAACTTACAACGTTTGCGAGCTAGTTCTATGCCAGCCGGACAAGAAAAATGACAAACTTAAGCTCAAGTGGGAAGGTCCCTTCATCATCGACCAAGTCCTTACCGGCGGTGCATACCGTCTACGCAACGCATCTAACAACCGACTCAAGCCAAACCCATGGAACGCAGCCCGTCTCCAAAGATTCTACGCCTAGCGCCGGACTCAGAGTTCGTCTCCTTCCTCCGTCCACCTTTCATATTTTTTTGCTGTCTTTTTTTCCCTCCTTTTTCCTCCCTCTTTCAGTACAAGCCTCTTGAGGGCTGATCTGCGCTTTGTTCGCACTCACGCGATGTGCTACTCGCACTCGTTATACCTGGGGGCTTCTTTAACAGAAGCTTATCTATACGGGCTTCATGCCCAACACATGTGTCATACTTCCGCATGTACCTTTTACTCACCATTATATGCATCGATATGACTTAAGTTTTGGCCAAGCCGGGTTGCCTGGCTACTGTGCTTACCCCTACGTTCCCGTTTGTTCGGCTAGGAGGTAAAGGGAGCACCTCTGCGATTGTTACTGCCGGGTCAGCCGGATGTGTACCTCAGACTGGGTGAAGCCAAAGGCTAGCGTTCTTAAGGGAATATTCGGTCGGTGACCTGAAAGATGATTTATTACTTATTTATTTATCTGCCCCGGATGCTTTTTCTGCTCTTTTCGCAGTCCGATCATGCACTTTAGGGCATGCCTCCCAGGGAAAGGAACCCCTAACGGAACTATTCTCCCTGGAAGATGTTTCTTACTAACCATGTAATATAACATAGCTAGTTGGGCACTTGTCTGATAAAGCACTTATGACCCTACGCCTTGTCTCCATGCATGCCCCGGTTTTTTTATAACCGTAAGGGTATTCGGACACACTCCGGACTGTTGGGTCCCGAGGTTGAAGCGAAAAGGTCCGCAAAGACAAACGATCTACAATCCGGCTAGAAGGCATTTTACATGTCATTTTACATTACATCGTCAAATTGACTGATTGTACTCCTCTTCAATCCCATCTAACAGGCTGTCTAATTTACAGTCCTGTTGGGAATATTTCGCGGCCAACTCTACTTGGCCGTACATCAGGCTCACAGGGATCTCCTTCCCATCGGGCCCCGCAGGTCCGACCTTGGCCATGTGGTTTGGATCAGACTTCGGGTACCGCGTCTTCACCATGGCCCATGCCTCCCTGGTGCCTTGACGGCAGGCTGATATCTTCCATAGACGAAGAAGCCGCCGCACTCCCTGAAGATTCTCAACAAGCCCTCCAAGGCCCTCGGGTAGGGAGACGGAAGGCCATAAGGCCTGAACGACACCGCTCATCGCCTGCCGAACACGTTCGTGCAGTTGTAGCAGCTCGGGAAGAGGGTCTCCCGTGGAACCAGGCATCTCCTCCGCCGGACGACCTGTGAGCACACCTACAGACATATTTCTGTCAATCGACTTCCTCGCCAAACTCTTCTTTTCAAAAGAGTTTGCTCAAGCACTTACTATAAATGCCGCGACGAAGCCGCTGATTCTCCTTTACGGAGTTAGACAGCTGGACCCGAACATCTTTTAGTTCTTCGCCCAGCTGGGTGTTGGCATCTTGGAGTTTGTTCCTCTCCTGCTGCAACCTCATAAGCACCTTCTCGCCGACCTTCAGCTGGCGCAGCAGATGTTGCTTGTCCGGATCTGGTCCGGCACCCTCTGCAATATTATTGTCAGATTATACACACGCCGCACTTCATAAACTATTTCTCTTTTCGAAATATGAATTACCAGAGGGGGTCTCTGTGGCTCCCCCGGCAGCGGCTAGTGCGGCCTCAAGTTGGGCCTTGCATTCTTGAAGCTCCTGGGACAGGTGGGTATTCTTTTTTGTTAGATCCTGCATAACAAATGATCCTTAAATCTGTTAGTTTAACTATTTTAAGTCTCGAGGGCTACCGGCATATATAACTATTAAAACTCCTCACCCGTATGTCTTTTACATACTGCTCCGTGGCTCTGGTTAAACCATCTTGAGCAGCACGGAGGTGCGCGTCTCCCGCATTAAAGGCATTCAACGCCTCTGGGGAGAAACACGCGTCACGAAGAACTGTCCGACGGCGCCTGTGATTCATGGCGCTCTCCACCTCAGACCTAGTGGCGGACAACCTGTCGGCATCTTCCATTGGAGGAGCATCCGGCTCGCGCCTTGCGCTCGCCTCCCTCTCCGGACCAGGCGTTGGAGCTTGGCTGGCGCAGGATCGGTTGGCAACCTCTCCAGACTCAGTCCGGCGAGCACACTTTCTCCTGGAAGAATCACGAGCATTAATATACCTCCCAGGAGTCTTTCCCTTAAAGGACAATGGTGCGCCATACCTTTGCCGCGACATTTCGATTCGCGCCGCACTCCTCTTCCGCCTGCTGGGCCGTACTAACCTTGGTTGGTCAGTCGCCGCGGGCTCGGCTTCCCGCCGTAAAGGCACCTCCTGCGAAGCACCGTTGGCACACGGTGGTCAGAAATAAGCATTAAAAAGGTAATGGTGTCAGGACATCGGTCGTACTCACCTGGGAAGCCGGGGATAAATCGGGGTAGTCAGCCGTAATGGCGACTAGAGCATTGTCTATGCTGAGCGGGTGGAACACCCCGTCAATCAGTTCCACCGTTATGTCCGGATCTTCTCCGGCGGCCGGATCAAGGGATCTTCCCGGATCCTCGGGTTGTGGAGTCGGGCTTTCTATGCCCTCCACATCCCGGCGCAGTTCCTGCGTCGAAATCATAAAGTAAGACACTTATCTTTGAAAGCACGGATCAGATATATAAACGTCCGCTTACCCAGCTCCGAGGGTTATTCATGGAGAATCCATTCAATGGACCCGTGCGGAGGAAGTCCTCCTTCTCCCCCTTGTACAAGCCGGACATGATCTTCACCAGATCGGCGGCCGATCCCGGCCCTTGCGGCCATGACGGGTGGCGTCATTCTCCCCGTTGAAATCCCACATGGGGTGGCCCCTATATTGGAGCGGTTGCACCCCTCGCATAATGCATGTGGCCAAGACTCCAATCATGGTTAATCCGGAATGGGCCAGTAACCGTATCCGGCCCATCAGATAGTGGACGCTCCTATAATCTTCCCGTTGAGGGCTCCGCGGGCGCCAACTCAGGCATTTCTTCAGAGGAGCGCTACTAAACTCCGGGAGGACGATCCGAACTGGATCCGGTAGCGGGGCGTCTTGCATATAGAACCACTCCGAAGGCCAGTCTTCGGATGCCTTCTTCGGGGTTCCGGATAGATATCCGGTCCCGGCGATGCACCATATTTCGGCTCCGCCCACTTGATATATCGACCCCTTGTGAGAACGGGGTACGAGGAAAAACAGTCTCTTCCACAGCGCAAAATGAGGCTCGATGCCCAAGAATAGCTCGCAAACAGCTACAAAGCCCGCGATGTGCAAAATGGAGGCAAGTGTGAGGTGGTGAAGTTGGAGTCCGTAGAACTCTAGGAGCCCCCGGAGAAACGGATGTATGGGAAATCCGAGTCCCCTTATTAAGTAAGGGACGAAGCATACCTGCTCTCCTTTGGAGGGATTGGGGACGCTCTCCGCCTACTTCCCACCCTTGTAGGTGGCCAGTCTGGCTCGAATCGGAACCATAAAGGCTGGGGGAAGGTATCCCTCTGCTTGGAGCGTCACTAACTCGCTATGCGGGACTGAGCATCTCCTCCAATCTCCTGGCTGAGGACTGGGAGCGCGAGAAGAGGAGCCGCGTCGACTATCCATGTTGGAATGGATTCTTGTCAGATGCGCTTCGATGAGTACTTGCGGAAGGAGGATGGTGTGATTCGGATCTGGATCCACGCCTCTCTTATAGGCGGCTTATTCGCACAGCTAGGGGGG
Organism: Triticum aestivum; assembly: GCF_018294505.1. Classification (NCBI taxonomy): domain Eukaryota; kingdom Viridiplantae; phylum Streptophyta; class Magnoliopsida; order Poales; family Poaceae; genus Triticum; species Triticum aestivum. The sequence goes on along the minus strand of NC_057807.1, from coordinate 688,151,602 downwards.
TACAACATAAAAATACCCTGGCTTTTCGCATTCATGCAACACGTGGAAGAGGGTCATTATTGGATGTGGAAGCCAAGGAGCGCAACATTTATGAAGAAACCGGACACTATTCGGCTAACACATGGAACATGGAGGAGAACCCGCCTTGGAAACGCCGAAGACAACATACGCGCTGGACTCGTCGTCATTGAAGCCTGGTTCGGGGGCTACTGAGGGAGTCCTGGACTAGGGGGTGTCCGGATAGCCGAACTATCATCATCGGCTGGACTCCAAGACTATGAAGATAGAAGATTGAAGACTTCGTCCCGTGTCCGGATGGGACTTTCCTTGGCGTGGAAGGCAAGCTTGGCGATACGGATATGTAGATTTCCTACCATTGTAACCGACTCTGTGTAACCCTAGCCCTCTCCGGTGTCTATATAAACCAGATGGCTTTAGTCCGTAGGACGAACAACAATCATACCATAGGCTAGCTTCTAGGGTTTAGCCTCCTTGATCTCGTGGTGGATCTACTCTTGTAATACCCACATCATCAATATCAATCAAGCAGGACGTAGGGTTTTACCTCCATCAAGAGGGCCCGAACCTGGGTAAAACATCGTGTCCCTTGTCTCCTGTTACCATCCGCCTAGACACACAGTTCGGGACCCCCAACCCGAGATCCGCCGGTTTTGACACCGACACCCATCCTCTCCAAGACATAGCGTCTTGCATAGCATGGGATAAGCTAGTCGAATTGGAAAAGATGAAAAATACACGTTAAAATAGTTGAAGTCATGCTTAATTACGAAAAAAACTATTGTCGTCGTTGCGTACCGTATGAACATCGAAGGTCTCCTCGAGCTTAATGCCGAAGCGCTGATCTACATCCAGCTCAATGAACCTGTCGCACATACCTCGATTGTCGTGGCACCAGTCGCACTCCCCCGGGTGGTTTTCGTCGTCCGAGTACGACATTTCCGGCCTATGTTTATAATTCAAATATTAAACTTGTACAATTAAATATATGTACTAAAAAACCTAAATTAGATCATTATTATTGATCATGGGTTGACTATCGGTGATGGTCGTAGCTCCTCCTTTCATTCCCGAGTGCATTATTACACCAAATTGTCTAGCACACAAGAATGAAGAAGAAGCTACCCCCATGACGGAGTGGATGATGGAGGGGGCTCCTAGATTTCTGCATAGTGCTCTCCAATTTTAGCATTCAAAGTAGGAGTACTTTTCCAATATGAGCATTCAATAAGCAAAACCAAATCATAAAATAAAATAGTATTCAAATTAGCATGCATTCAATTATAAGCAAAACTACATCATCTCTTGTGTCCGTACATCATCAAATATTATCACTAATACTCCTCGAATACTATCATACATATAGCATCACTAATACAGCTAGTACCGTAGCACCCGACGGGTATCGTCGCGGGCGGTGGACACCCAAAGATAAGGAACCATCACAGGATCATAGCTCGAGTGAGATCCCTGAAGAACCTGTCAGGTATTGTCGAACCTGCCCTCCAATGCAACCATGTAGCGACGGACGTGCTCGTCCTCCTCGCTGACATGGTGACGTACCACCTCCGCAGTGTCCGAAAGCCTCGGCACCGTCACTGGCCCACGCGACCGCGACCAAACAAGAATCTGGTCAACAACGGGCTGCCTCCTCACCAACCTACGTCCCCTGAAAGGTAGCACTTCCCAATACCAGCCCGACGGAGCCCAGTCCCGAACATGGCCCTGATCAAACAGGCCTCCACCGCCGAGTCGACGACGACGAGGATACGGGATAGGCATCGCCGACATCGATGCGGGAACTACTTCTATATATAGTTAAATAAAGTAGTTTATTAAATCAACTAGCTAGGTCAATTATATATGTAGTACTTACTAAAAATAAAATAGTTTAACTATAGTTCTATTATTTTTCTAACTAATTATATTAAACACTTTCTCTTCTTATTTTTTCCTTTTTCCTCTATTCTAAATATGAACATATTCATAAATGACTTATATCATTCACAATTTTCCTATACATACACAATAAATTGACAAAGAAAATACTATGAACAAAAAAATCATTAGAATTCTATGAACAAAATTACAACAGAAAAAATCATAAAAATTCTATGAATAGAAAAACAATCATAAAAATTTAACATCTAAATTCCTTACACAATATGAAAAAAAAGACATCTAAATTACAACAGAAAAAAATCATAAAAATTTGACATCTAAATTACAACAGAAAAAATCATAAAAAAATCTAACACAATATGAACAAATTAATTACACAATATGAAAAAATCTAACAGAAAAATCTATGAACTACACATCTAAATTACTACACATCTAACAAAAAAATCTATGAACTACAAAAAAATGTACAAAAAAATCTAAACAATTAACTACTACTAACATTAAATTAAATTAGTTGCTCAAGGTGACGGTGTCGGGGACGGTGACGGTGTCGGGGATGGCGACGGCGACGGCGAGGCGACGGCGAGGTGCGGCGCGGGGCGGCGCAGCAACGGGCAGGGGCGGGGCGGCGACGACATCGATCGGGGCGGCGCGGGACGACGCGGGGCGCCGACGCCGACGGCGAGGCGGAGACAGACGGGCAGCCTGGCGGCGTCGGACGATGGGGAAGAACAAACTGACCCAAATTTTCGCGAGTGCCGCTTATATAGGCAGAGCATTGGTCCCGGTTCATGGCACCAACCGGGACCAATGCACCCTTTAGTTTCGGTTGGTGCCACCAACCGGGACCAAAGGCCACTTTTCAGCAGCCCAAAAGGCGGGAAGCAGAGGCCTTTAGTCCCGGTTGGTGGCACCAACCGAGACTAAAGGTTGTCATTGGTACCGGTTGGTGTCACCAACCGGTGCCAATGCACCCCTTTAGTCCCGGTTCGTGCCACCAACTGGGACTAAAGGCTTTGCGCTGGCGCGGTGCAGTGGGATGTTTAATCCCACCTCGCTAGCTAAGGAGCGGCTGCACCTGTTTATAAGTGCAACTCTGCCCTCCCATTTGAACTCCTCACTATTGCAGGCCTACTGGCCTAAACTTGTGTCTCTGCCTGTGGGCCTGCTGGGCAGTCTGCGGGCCTGAATCCTGGCCCAATAAGGTTTCTAGTTGTATTCAGGCCGTGGTGGCCCAGTAGGTGGCAAATTTTTTATTTTTCCCCATTTTTTTGTTTTATTTTTTGCTTTATTTATTTTATGATAATTATTGTTGCTATTAAAGTTTTTAACAAAATTATAATTAATTATTTATTTTCTTTTATGATAATAATTTTTTACTTTTAATGTTTTGAACAGAATTCTAATTACTTATTTATTTTCTTTTATGATAATTCTTTTTGCTATTAAAGTTTGTAACAAAATTCTAATTACTTATTTATTTTCTTTTATGATAATTCTTTTTGCTATTAAAGTTTGTAACAAAATTCTAATTACTTATTTATTTTCTGTTATGATAATTCTTTTTGCTTTTAATGTTTTGAACAGAATTCTAATTACTTATTTATTTTCTTTTATGATAATTCTTTTTGCTATTAAAGTTTGTAATAAAATTATATATAATTTTAGTTTCAATAATACTAGAGGTTTATAAAAGGTTTTTAGTTGATTCCTTCAGTACCAGTTCTAAGGCTGTTACAAAGGCATTTTATTTGGTACAGGTTTTAAGGCGACCTTTTAGTACCGGTTCGTGGCATGTACCAGTAAAAGAGTTCTTTAGTTGATTCTTTCTGCAGCTGTTTTTTAGTCCCACCTCGCCAAGCGAGAGGCACTCGCAGCAGTTTATAAGCCCTGAGTGTAGAGACGATGAAGGGAGAAGCACAGTGCTCACCTGCACGTTGTCCTGAAGCTAAGCAACGTGCAGATGAGCATTGAGCCTCTCTTTCATTTTGGCATGGTATATATAGGCATATCATTGGTCCCGGTTGATGACATGAACCGGTTGGTGGCATAAAAAGTTAAAATTTGAATTCTTTGAAATTTGTTTATAAGCCCTGAGTGTAGAGACGATGAAGGGAGAAGCGCAGTGCTCACCTGCATGTTGGCCTAAAGCTAAGCAACGTGCAGATGAGCATTGTGCCTCTCTTTCATTTTGGCATGGTATATATAGGCATATCATTGGTCCAGGTTGGTGGCATGAATCGGTTGGTGGCATGAATTGTTAAAATTTGAATTCTTTGAAATTTGTGTGAATCACAAGTTTGTGATTAATTTTACTAAAAAAATGAGCATAGATGCGCCTATAGAGAGAATTTAACCTAAATTCATAATAAATTTCTATGAACTTCAGAGAAATTCAGTATGAATTTAGGTCAAATTCCCTGTATAAGGGTATCTATTTTCACTTTGAGAGAAGCTCAACAAGGCAGAAAGGGAGGGGCTTATAAACCGGTGTGAGCGCCCTTCGGTTGGCGAGGTGGGACTAAACTCTGACCGCAACGAGGACCAACCATTTAGTCCCGGTTGGTGGCATGAACCGGGACTAAAGGGCAGCCTTTCGTTCCGGTTTAAGCCACCAACCGGGACCAGTGGTGATGGGCCAGGAGCGAGGCCCATTGGTCCCGGTTCGTCCCACCAACCGGGACCAAAAGGTCCAGACGAACTGGGACCAATGGCCCACGTGGCCTGGCCGGCCCCCGGGGCTCACGAACCGGGTCCAATGCCCCATGGGTCCCGGTTCTGGACTGAACCGGGACTAATGGGCTGGCCCGGCCTGAACCATTGCCCCCTTTTCTACTAGTACTTTTAGAGCCATGCTATTCCTGAACAGATATTGCTTGCACGCTAGCATTGGCAAGAGAGGCCATTGATGCTGACAAAAACAAAATTATGTATACCCAGCACGTAGTAAAAGGCCCAATCACAATCAGCGATAACAAAGATTACGTGACTCAAGCACATCATCTATTACTCCTTTATTTACTATCCAAAATAGGTTAAACATATCCGTGCTATCGCCTCACAACAGCTGCGCCCAAAGGCCCTAGTCGCTTGATTCTCCACATGTTAGAATAGCACCAAATACAGATCCATCATGTAGCTCGGATGATAACATCTTTTTTGTGTGGGAATTTAATACTGTTAAAAACACACGCATTGGGGCAATTCCAAAACTACCCACAGTAACGAACATACTCTCACTTGGGTACACGCCTTTGGGATGAATCCGAACAAGTACATTATACTAGTAGTAGTAGGTGGATGCAAACTAAAGACTACATGCATGGATTGTACACCAAACAAGGGCAAACCAGCAAGAGAGAAAAAATATGATCATTTTTTTCTTTTTGCATCCCTACAAGTGACTTAATCCGCCCATTCGTCTAACTGGGATAGTTAGAGAAACAATCATGAAAGAGACTAGGATGGGATGCTAAAAAAATCTGCAAAAAATTAATCTAGAAGTAAATACATGACCACTAGGATGTTGTTAAACCATAGACTTGTAGTATCGTGACAACATGTAACGTATGTATGTGCATGTGTTTGTTTCTTGTACAAGGCGGGTTGTTAGTAGGATAGATCCTTATCTTGTATAGCTTGGACTAGGGGTCAAGTCCATAACAATCTGCCGCACCTTGTAACCATGTTCAGCTATATTAACACGCATGCGGCCATGACATAAGTCATACTCTTCCACAAATATTTTCTTTCATGGTAATCAGAAGAGGAAATATTACTAGTGGTGTCTAAACTTGCCACGGATGTTCACTTCAGTGCCTAAATTTAAAAAATGCGCTGAACTGGTTCTAAATCTTGACACGAAGAATGTGCAAATACGATGCTAAAGCCATTCGTAGATGTAAAGTATGCTGATGTGGCACCGTATTTGGCTGACGTGGCATGAGTCCACTTGTAACACGAAACATGATTTTAGTTCAATAACTATGTCTCTGATTAGTGGGTCCCTCTATCAGTACGCAAGTAAAACTGAAATAAAAAATTGTCACTTAGATGGTTCAAACCTAGGAACAGTGCGGCCTGCCTCCGCTGGCCACTATACAAAGCAAATTTGCATCCCACCTATTGCACCTCAAGCTTAATTTTCTTTTTTGAGAATCACACCTCAAGCTTAATGTACTGTAGGAAAAAGCTTGTGCTACTTAAATGGGCTGCAGTTGTTGCGGCCCATTTAGCACATGTTAATTTTTTTAATCTGTAAATTATAATCACACTGACACACATGCTACTACTCTGAATTCTGCACACATTATTATTTCAAGAAATATATAAAATGTGTGTAGATTATAATCATAATAAATGAATGTATTATTTAACAAAAATTATAAACCAGGCACATGCCATAAATATTCATGTGCACACAAAATAAATACATAGTCGTATGCAATAAAACCCCTAAAAACATATGTATGCAATAAAACAACTTACTAAACATGTTACTGTAATTTTGAGAAATATTCACGTATTATTTAGAAAATAATGTTTTTAAAAAAATCAGGAGTGTTTAAAAATGTGTACTAACTACTGACATTTCAAATATACTATCATGGATTATATATCGAAAAATATTAGATTTATACACGTATAGTGAATACAAACATTGTATACATGCGTGATTATTTTTAATTTATAGAAATATATGGATAACAAAATTTACTAAATATTTTATGCACATTCACTGGTGTACAATTTCGCTCATGACTTATATTCATATTTTTATGTAATGTAAATATAATTCACGAGTTAATATTCATATATACATTTTAAATTATGAATAATTTTTAGTTATAGAAAAAATATTAAACAACATACCCATGGATTATCAGAATATGCATGTAATTATTCAAATGTTTGAATTATTAAATAATATTTACAAAATGTACTTTTAATATATTGAATTATTTAATATTGCAAAAGATCTTTATTTTTAGTTATGCTATTTCAACTATATTAATGTTTCAAAATAATAAATGAACAATTTCTAAAGTTAGTTGTTTTAGTTTTATGTATAATATTCATAATTATTAATACCACATGAACAGTTGAACTTTATTTGTATTACTGTGATTATGAGTTAAATACTTTTTAAATTTTTAAAAAATAACATGTGCTGAATGGGCTGTACTGAGTGCAGTCTATTTGAGTTTTTTTTAGAGATAACATGCCTTACTTTATTGACTGAAAGTTCCAGTCACCGGTATTATAGATATGTCATGAGGATTCATAAGCCACAAATGGCGTCCCTCATTCACGGGGAAATGACCCCCGATAGGCGCATCCACACTTAACGATTTTCAAAAACAAAGGGGCAGCAAGTGCCCCTCAATATATCAGCACTTGTTCCATCCAGCCGTACGACAAGATAACCCCTCCACGGCGGAGGAGCATGGCAACAGTGCACTCCTCTCTGTTGACCGAAAGAGGCATGGCTACGATTCGCGACGCTCCCCTGACCCGAGCGACCGGAGTCCGTGCGGCCCGACAGTGTTCCAACTACTCCGTGACATGACTACAGATGTGCCACAGTGAAGCCTTGTCGGTGCGTCCCGCAGCCGGCGGGCCCCGCGCAAAGACCAAGACGGTGACACCGGGGCTTCGCGCCCGTGTAGACTTACCATTGTACCCTGGGGCCCGGCCTATAAGACCCCCAGGAACCCTCCATGCAGGAGGAGCGGCTTCCCTTCGGTTCACATCTCCATATCCACCACCCACACACACGCATTTTTCCCGGGAGAAGGAGAGAGCTAGCTCCTCTGACTCCTCCATCCAACACAACTCAAGGAGCATCATTGTAGCCCTCTTGTGATCATAGTTTTAAATAGCCAGCTATAGCTCCGTTATAGCCCGCTATAGCCTTTTCAGCAGGGTGCCGCTAAATGGTCGCCTTCACAAATAGCCCGCTATAGCCTGCTATAGCTGATTTGGAGGTCCACCGCTATTTTCCATAGCCCGCTATTTAAAACATTGCTTGTGATACGTCTAGTAGATCTTGCAGGACTAGGGGTGTTAGAGCATCTCCAGCCGCGCCCCCAACAAGGCCCCCCAGGCGATTTTTCGGTCGCTGGCGCCAAAAAATCGCCGTGTCCAGTCGCGCCCCCAGGGGCCCATTTTTCGCCGGCTCGGCCCAAAATTGGCGCTGGCGTACCCAACCCGAACCTGGCGCGCTGGGGGTCACTCGGGGGCGCCGGGCGAATCTTTTGTGGCGCGAAAGCACCGTGGCCCAGTCGCGTCAGCGAATCGACTCCCTTCTTGCCGCTTCGTCATCCTCATCGCCTCGTTTTCCGTGGCGAACCAATGCCAAAGCTGCACGCGCTGCCGCGCTGGCCAGCCTCTATTGATGCCTCACGGGCGGCGCAGTGAAGTCCGGGCGACGCGCGTCCCCTCGGCCGCCACGTCTCCCACCACGTGTAACGCGCCGGCCAGCCTACCGCGCGGAGCTCCCGCATATATAAGCCGACAACGAGTCCGCCGGAGATACGCACACGCACTACACCGCCGACGCGCCCACTTCTCCCTTCTCCTCCTCTCGCCGTCTCCAGCTCAGAAGGATGGCCGAGCGCTTCCCAGGCGACGGCGCGGCGGAGAATGGTTTCGGCCGCCGCCATCTGCACGAGGATGAGGCTCGCCTCCTTTTCGAGGCCGAGTACCCGGCCCCGCCAGACATGCGGGTGCCCGGGTCGTGGAGGATCAGTGCTGGCGGCGTGCCAGTGCCACCACCGCCCACCGGGGCGGCGCGGCGTGCAGAGATCGCACGCATCCGCGCGTCCCTGCCGCGGGCGGCGAGGGAAGGCCCGCGGTACACCCCCGACGGCCCGCTCTGGGATCCCTATTTCCGCCGCCGACACGCCGAGCAGCTCGAGGCGACGAACGGCGTCGTGCCCTCCGGTAGGCTCAACTCCGAGGGCCGGCGCCGGTGGTGGGCGTACCCGGCCGCACGTTGGAGGCCGTCCTCGAGTACATCGAGGACGGCAACACGCCGCGCCTCGAGTACCCCGCTCCCCCGACCTTCTCACGCCGTCGTGGGAGCTCCTAGACGTCGAGGCGTATGGAGCGGCCCGGCACGTCCTCCTCCTCGTCCGGCCGCTCCTCGGGATCTCCCTGCCTCCGCCCTGTCATGCCGGAGCCCCAGGACACGTCGGTTAGCGCGCGCACCCGCCGCTCCTCCAGCGTCCGCATCGGCGACTCCACCCCCCCCCATCCGGCCGCTTCGTCCTCGTCGAGCCCAAGCCGGAGCCCAGCCTCCCCCCGGAGTACGAGGAGATAGCCCGACGCGACTTCTCCGACGAGGACGCCCTGCAGTGGGCGCGGGACGACTACCTCCGCACGAGATGGTCCGGCAGCGCCGGGCCCTGGAGGATATCGAAGTCCGCAAGCGCGGGCGCGAGGACGAGCACGGCGTCGTCATCCTCGACAGCGACGACGAGGAGGCTGCCCCCGGACCGTCCAACCCGCCGCGCCAACCGGGGGAGGGATGCAGCAGGGACGGCGGCGGGGGAGGCGGCGGCGACGATGATGACGACGACGGCGACTACACGCGGTTCTACAGCCTCCTCGGCATGTAGAACTGCGAGGGCGGGCGGCAGGAGGCGGGGAGTGGCTAGGCGGACGGCGAGGAGCGGCGATGGAGACGGCGAGTGACGGCCCTTAGTAGTTTTTTTCTTTTAGCGCCGGTGTTAGCGCCGGTGCGCCCCCAAGGGGCGATTTTTAGCCCCTCCTGGGGGGCCAACGGCTGGAGATGCTCTTACCTTCTACGGAGGGCCCCGAATCTGGGTACGTCGCATGTTGCAACACCGCTTGTACCCAATTTCGTTTCCGGAACCCACCGGCGTCCTTTGGCCCCAACCATGTTTGATAAGTCTACCTATGGCATCTGCCGTGAGCATACCACGACACTCATCTAGATGTAAATCATGTTTTGCTAAACTATGTGCCTCCATATTGAAGAGCCTACCTTTAAAAAAAAAATTACATGAAAGAACGTCCCTACTAGTAGCATGTATCTCATTCACAATCAGAGCAATAGGCCTCAAAGTGCCTCTGTGTATGTCCTGCACTTACAATCTGAAGCAATTTTGATCTGCTGCACCATGGGGTTCTTTGCAAGAGAGAGAGTTTCCCGACATGCAAGGGCTTCAAGACTCGTATGGTCCGTCAGCCCTTGATAGACTAGCGCTGTCGAGACTGCATACACGCCTTGGTCATCGCGACAAACAGCATATATAGCTCCTCACTGCGATATTTTTTGCGCAGCACCGCATCAACATTCACCTTGTGTGTTCCAACAGGAGGTACCCAGGCGCTGGGTAGAGTGATTACATGTACTGGCATACTGATACTACTCCTTGGTGTAGCCGATTTAAGTAACACGAGCTTTTTACCTGAGTATACATCAAGGATAAGGGGCCGCTTTTAAACATATAGTTATGTGTTGGAGTGGCTAGCACACAGGTTGCTCTCACGCTTCAGGTCGCATGTTTGATACCTATCGGGCACCAATTTTCATTTTGATTTTCCGTCTCCAGGACCCAATAGTCATAGAGACACAATATTTAACTAAAATCTTGTTCCATTGCTAGAAATGGACACCATGCCATGTCAACTAAATACCATGCCACATCAGCACACTTTACGTCTACATATGAAATTACCACCGTATTTGTACGTTCATGCCAAGTTTAAAAACTAGTTTGGCGTATATTCCAAGTTCAGGCATTAAAGTGAACATCATGTCCAGTTCAAGCACCACTGTCATTACCTCTAATACCCCAACCCTATTTCCAACAAAAAATTTCTTAACCACGTCTCACCACTTGGTCTGGTTGAAACGAGCGACCTATCGACACATGACACGTGCAATTGTTTGGGATCCTACGGGATAGAATCGTGTGTGACTCTAGGCGCCCGGTCGTAATTTTTGTTAACGTCGTGTGTACTCCCGCGTGTGCGTCTAGCTATTTGGTGTATTAAATTTGGGTGCATGTGGGCCACCCCTGTTCTGTTGACCTAATTGCATGTGTTCTCTTGCCTAGATGGGTGCATGTGTGGGCCGACATGGGTGGGCTTTGTTATCGCTGCCGCGTGATTGCTCGCTCGTGTGTGCGTCTCGCCAGGGTCCACGCGTAGTTGCAATCGCTGCCTTGATCGGTGCCGCTTTATTCGTTCAGTCCAGAAACCGCTAGCGGTTTGGTGTTCCTTTCGGTTTTCTCCTCTGATCTTTTCGTGGGTTATAAATAGGTGGGTTATAAATAGGCCTTCCTTCATGTGATCTCCTAGTTCCTAGTTGGTCTGTGGGCTTTGTTTCTTTTTTTCCATCTATTACTTCGCTGCAACATTGACTGCCTCGGCTAGGTAATGGGAACACGTAGGTGCATCGATGTATATAAACATCATAATGGTTGATGTTTTCTCGGTCTGTGTTATTTGCACGCAGACTTCAACCATCAGCATCGGCGACCTGAGATACGGACATACAGTAGTATCAACAACTTTTCGGCACCGCCACCAGCCATGACTTTCAACTGTAACTGTACGTACTCCTGAAGTGGCATTCTTCTGCAAGAAGGGCATTGAGCTAAAACAATCACGAGAAAACCAACACGGCTTATTGTGAGAATGTGTAGGGTACAACAGCTGGTTTAATCGAGCCGTTGAGCTGCTTCTAATACTTCTACAACTGCATTCACCACAAGGTTGATGGCCCCTTGGATCATCCGCCGAGCCGTATTGTACTACCCGAACCCGAATGGAGGGCTTCCCTCGTTGATCAAAAGATCATCCCAATTAGTGGTGGAGCTTGCCAAAGATTATTGGTGGGGTCAAGCAGACTTGAGGGGGCCATAATGACAAATTCAACTTAAACTTTGACAATCTTCAAGATTTTAGCTTAACTAATGGTATTTCACATAATTCTCGAGGGTTTGGGGGCCATAGCCCCCCTTGGCTAACAAATTATTTCGTTCTATTTTTTTATCTCGACTAATATTAGGGCCTGTACAATGGTACTATCTTTAGAATGTCATGTAGGATAAATGATGAGGTGGAGGAGAGAGAAATCATAAGAAAGGCTTGTCTTCTCTTATTTAAGAAAAGACAAGAGATGATCTCTTAGCACAATATGTCTCAACACGTTTTTAGAAATAGCTAGTTATTGGAGACAAGGCTAAGAGATGACTCATTGTAGATATGTTTTTTTTTTGTTATCTCTAAATTACATGGAAAAATTAAGATAAGACTATCTTATCAAATCATTGTACATGCCCTTAGGAGTCTAAGTCACCAGCAGGGGTTAGACTACGAGTCGGTGAATAACGTGACGGTGTGTGCCGACGACACTAGAAACGAGGTTAAGATCAAAATATGGGTTAATTCCAAGCTGGGCACAGTGAAGCAAGTCACATTCATGCATTACAACATGTCAAGCGTGCAGAATCCCTTCCTGATTGATCAGCACTACTGCACCCACAACATTGACCGCCCAGGCTAGGTAATGGGAACACAACGTGCATCCAATGTGTATATAAACGTCATCCTGATTGCAGGTTTTCTCGCTCTGTATTATTTGCACGTAGACTTCAGCCATCAACATGAATGCGTTGTGAGATAAATCAGTATCTATGGCTCTTCGGCGGCACCAATAGGCATGACTTTCAACTCCATGCGTACCCAGTAGGAAGTGCACAGAATGTGGCAATGTGCAAAGCACAACAACTGGTTTGATCGAGCCGCAGAGCTGCTTCTAAGACCTCTACAAGTGCCTACAACACAAGATATGCCTTCTGGTTAAGCCTAATAGCTGAGTGTTGAAAATGTAGCCACATCTTAACAACTATAGAGCTGATGGCATGCATGTTGAGACGTGTCGGTCTTACATCTGTGCCATCTTGGAAAGCATGTTCGAATGGAACTGAACATGGTGGAAGAAAACCTCTCGAAACAAGCATTTGCCCTGCATTATAGATAAAGAAGAAACCAAATTATGCAACAGAACGGTACAAGATAATGAGGAAGCCCTCTTACAAAGCAGACATGGGATAACCGGACAATGTAAACTCACATGACTATCCTTCCCCTCTTCTCCATTTGTTCACGCTGCAACCGAGAGGCTTATGAAAGGGAACAATGTTCAATGGTGCGCTACCTTCGCCTCTGCCATTAGGGGGCGCAAATGGCAGACTATACACTGAGAAGGCGCCCATGACCATTGGGGTCACCTCCGACGACGGCAAGACTATTTCCCCTCTGCCATGTTTGCTGGACGACTTCACCATGTGGTACGCGCAAGATCAACATGTGTTCTCCTACCTGCTAACCACATTGTGGCATGAGATGGCTATCCAGGTGGTGTCTTGCCACGCCGCAGTGGAGCTGTGGAGACGGCATCCTGAAGCTAGTTTGGGATGCTGGTGATTCTCAAGTACTCTTGGCAAAAACTGCTTGGATGGTGCACCTCATCTTATACTCGTGCATGAGTGTGTGTAACCATGCGTTGGATGTATGAGGGGGGAAATTGGGCCTGGGACAACTGGGGCTGTAGCCCTAGGCGTGGGCCAACTAGCACTTGAACATATAAGTTGCAAATATTTGAGAATTTGTGATACACGGAAGCCCAGCCCCAGTCTTCACGTACAAGGCCTATGCCCATTCACTACCGGACTCGCGGCCTATGCCGACGACCCAGGGCCGTCGGCATAGGCCATATGCCGTCGGCTTAGATCTATGCCTACGGCTTCCGTCGGCATAGCCCCGTCGGCATAGATCACGTCAGCGTAGATGTGTCAGACCGTCGGCATAGTATAGTCGTCGGCATAGGTGCCTATGCCGACGGCCGAGGGCCAGCCGTCAGCATAGTTTAGCCGTCGCCGGTGTTTTTCGTCTGACGACTAAGGGAATGACACGTGGCAGGGATATGCCGACGGCTTTGCCGTCGGCATAGGTTTGCCGTCGGCATATCCCTGCCACGTGTCGTTCCCTATGCCGTCGGCTTTGGCGTAGGCATAGCCCTGCCACGTGTCACGCCCCGGGAAGCCCTGGGCTCATCTATGCCAACGGCTTTGCCATAGACATAGTTTTTTTTTATTTTCCCTGTTTTCTCTTTTTCAATTCATTTGACAACATTTCAGAGCAGAATAATATGAGATTATGCAGAAATATGACAGTTCATCATCTAAACATACTAAAGTTCATCATCATCATTTAAACATACTCAAATTCATCATCTAAAGATCATCACTGGTGAAAGTTCATGAACATAAATAGTGTACGACATGGAACATGAAAGGTATGGCACGATGGCCACATGCACGGACCGCCTCCGCCCAAACCACATCGACATCAAGCAAGACCGCCGCCGCCAAGACCACCTCCGCCAAAACCACCTCCGCCAAAACCGCCACCGCCAAAACCGCCACCGCGACCACCACCACTCTACCAGATCGGAGTGACTGGGGTCGACGTAGCAGGAGTTGAGCCACCGGTCCCCTACATGTTTGAGAGAAGATTCTAACGGTAAATATGATATGATAGTGTTGAATGAACGGGAACTAGTTAAGGCAAATGTACTAACCGGACTATCACTGCCTAGTGCCACCCATTCATCGAACGTGGGCATGTGTGGGGGTTCTCCCGCAGGTGGTGGTGGGGTTCCAATTTGTGGTGGCTTCGTGCGGTTAGTCCAAGATGCCAACATAGCCTAGATGTTAGTTAAACAAGCAAACTAGAAGGTCAGAAGGAATGGAAGTGCAAATTTTAGCTTGGGTTTAAGCGGGCAAATCTAACTGTCATCGCTTGACGGTTGTAATTATCGTTTGCCTTCACTCGTTGCAAGTACTCCCTCACCTCAAGATTCCTATGCTCGACAAAGGCCTTATATGCCTACAAAATTTAGGTTGCATTTAGTGCTCAAGTAATGAATCCACCCAGATCCCAAGGTATATCAAAGCCAATTTTAATTAACAATGATTTGTACTTCAGTAGTGAGCACAAAGTAACATATATCATGCAACAACGAAGTCTAACTCTCTTCCTATGCATCGGCATGTCATAAAAGAACAATTCATGCACACATAGTAAAGGCCAATGCATAGTATAAGCAGTTTCTTGCAATTCTATCGTATTGGAAACATAAAGAGGCGAAGATGTAGTTCCTCCTTCATATTAATTGCAAGTAGGAGCAGCAAGCACATGCATATTACATTCATCAAAATCATCATGCGCAATGGTAAATGGCAACCCATCAATATAATCCTTACTAAGCGCACACTTCTCCGATATAGTGTAGTCGGGAGAATTCAAAAAGATAATAGGACTATCATACGTGGGTGCAATAGCAAAAATTTCATGTTTAACATAAGGAAATATAGCAAGTTCATCTCCATAAGCATAATTCATATTGGCATCTTGGCCACAAGCATAGCAAGCATCATCAAAAAGGGATATTTCAAGAGAATCAACGGGATCATAGTGATCATCCTTTGGTAAGCACGAAGGGGATGTAAACAATGTATGAGTTGAAGAGTTACTCTCATTAGAAGGCGGGCACGGGTGATCAATCCGCTCTTCCTCCTTTTGTTCTTCGCTCTCCTCATCATCTTTTTTATCTAATGAGCTCACAGTTTCATCAATTTCTTCTTCCATAGCTTCCTGCAAAATATTAGTCTCTTCTTGGATAGCGGAGAATTTCTCAATAAATGCATTAATATAGTAATTGTATTCATAATTTTCATAGCAATATCTAAGTATAGCAAGATTTTCTGGTCTATAAACTGAATCATCAAAATCATCAAACACTTTAAACATAGATTCAACCTCATAAGCACCCATAAAAGCAACAAATTCTTCTATTTGTTCCACATCATAGTAATCATAGATACCATTAGCATAAGAATCTAAGGTTTCATTATCATTGAATTTGCATGAAAAGGGAAGGTGTGGAGCCTTCATCCTAGAGCAACAAGTATAATCACGTATCACGCATAGTTGACGAGCATACCAACGCAACATAGAAATTTGATCCCATAATAGTTTCCCTTTTTGTGTCAAGCGATAATCCCTAAAGTATTCACATTGATCCAACGTGTCTCCCATAACATAACGGAATGGGATTTTCTCAGGATTATTAAAGTAGTACATAATTTCTTTCACATAACAAGCATTGAGGGTTTTAGGAGGTTCCCCATCTCCATGAGTAGCATCTACACCTATTTTTTTTGGTATTTCGTGTTCCATATCCATAACTAAAGATAGAGAACAACTACGAACAACAAATACAAATTACTTAGTGATAAAACAAACAAGCACACACGAGAATATTCACCCCACGCTATGACTCCCCGGCAACGGCGCCAGAAAAAGGTCTTGATAACCCACAAGTATACGGGATAGTTGTAGCCTCTTTCGATAAGTAAGAGTGTCGAACCCAACGAGGAGCTAAAGGTAGAACAAATACTCTCTCAAGTCCTATCGGCCACTGATACGACTCTACGCACGCTTGATGTTCGCTTTACCTAGAACAAGTATGAAACTAGAAGTACTTTGTAGGTGTGATAGGATAGGTTTGCAAGATAATAAAGAGTACGTAAATAAAAACTAGGGGCTGTTTAGATAAAGATGCAACAAGTAAATATAGCGAGTGTGGAAAAGTGGTGGTAGGAGTTGTGAAATTTTCCCTAAGAAATTGACTACGTTACTAGACCGATAGCAAGTTTTATGTGGGAGAGGCATAAGCTAACATACTTTCTCTACTTAGATCATATGTACTTATGATTGTAACTCTAGCAAGAATCCGCAACTACTAAGGATTCATTAAAGTAAAACCCAACCATAGCATTAAAGTATCAAGTCCCCTTTATCCCATACGCAACAATCCCCTCACTCGGGTTTATGCTTCTGTCACTCAAGCAACCCACTATAAGCGAATCATGAACGTATTGCAACACCCTTCAGCGGGAATCCCTCACGCTTGCGCGACACGGAGGGCACAATAGGACATCAACATAACCACAAGCAAATTAAACCAATCATAGCAATTCATCAATCACCGGTAGGACAGCGAAAATCTACTCAGACATCATAGGATGGCAACACATAATTGGAACATAATATGAAGCATAAAGCACCATGTTCAAGTAGAGGGTACAGCGGGATGCGGGAGAGTGGACCACTGAATATAGAAGGGGGAAGGTGATGGAGATGCTGGTGAAGATGGCGGAGGTGTTGGTGAAGATCGTGGTGATGATGATGGCCCCCGACGGCATTCTGGCGCCACCGAAAGCTAGGGGGAGAGAGGCCCCCATCTTCTTCTTCTTCCTTGACCTCCTCACTAGATGGGAGAAGGGTTTCCCCTCTGGTCCTTGGCTCCCATGGCGTGGGAGGGGCGAGAGCCCCTCCGAGATTGGATCTATCTCTCTGTTTCTGCGTTCTCCAATTCTGCCCTCGCACCGTTTCCTTTATATCTGGAGATCCGTAACTCCGATTGGATTGAAACCTTCGCCCAGATCATTTTCCAAAAATTAGCTTTCTTGCGGCCAAAGAAGTGCATCAACCGCCTTACGGGTGGCCCACGGGATAGGGTGGCGCGCCCACCTGGAGTGGTGGCATGGGCCACTCTCGTGGCCACCTCGGGCACCGTTTCGCGTTGATTCTTCCTCCCAAAAATCACAAATATTCCAAAATAATTCTCCGTCCGTTTTTATCCCGTTTGGACTCCGTTTGATATTGGGTTTCTGCGAAACAAAAAACATGCAACCGACAGGAACTGGCACTGGGCACTGGATCAATATGTTAGTCCCAAAAAATAGTATAATAAGTTGCCAAAAGTATATAAAAGTTGAATAATATTAGCATTGAACAATCAAAAATTATAGATACGACGGAGACGTATCAATGGGCGTCTATGCCGACGACTTTTCTATGCTAATGATTGACAGGGATACACCAACGCAAATGACCCCGACGGCAGCCGTCGACATAGCCCTTTGCCGATGGGGTTTGGGCCTATGCCGATGGCCCTGGGCCGTCGGCATAGTAGGTCATTTCGGTAGTGGTATCACGAGGCTGCCAGCTCGGCCTCCGAAGGGCCACCTTTAGGAGGTGCTTGCTTGGAGACCTCCTCGGCAATGACGGCCTCCTCTGGGCTCCCGCGAGCTGCCGCATCGGCCTCTTCGTCTCCTCCCTAGAGGGCAGGGACGAGACATCACCTAGTCTGGAGCCGCCATTGGGCACCCCGCAGTCGGCCCCATTGTCCGCAGAAGAAGTGGTCCTCTTTCCTTTTCGAGGAGGGGGATGGGGGTGATCCATGACAGGTTGCAAAACTGCCCGCGTCTCCGAGCTCGAGTCTTGCCACAGAAGCGGGGGCTCCGAAAGCATAGCAGCGAACCCTGCAAACTACGGCGATAATCAAAGACAACGAAGGTCATAAATAACTGCCCGACCTCCCACCTTAACCCGAGGAGAGGTCATAAGAACGTACCTCCTTCGACAGGGCAGCACGGCTGAAAGGCTCCACCGCGACCTCCATGGGTACCTTGTCGGCCTCTAGCCCTATCAGCTAGGCGAGGGGGCGGCGAATTTCCTTCTCCTCCAGGTCAACGGCGGAGACCCGAGAGGGGTCGGTCGACCCGCGATAGTCGCTCAGTGTTGCAGCACGAGCCTGCAGAGGGAGCACCTGACACTCCACCCAGGTCCGTGCAATCCGGACGCCGGTTAGACCACCGTGCTTCAGGAGCGCGGTTGCTTGCAACATCAGCCCCGTGCTGTCCGGGAGGTCGATTGCCGACTCTTAGGAGTCCAGACGTGGCGGGGACTCGCCGGAGAAGGCCGGCAGGTCAGACTCAAGGCCGAATACATAGAACCACTTCTTTTGCCAGGCCCACATCACTCTTGCGATGGCCATGGGAAAATAGGTGGAGCGGGGTTGCCGCTGGAGGCTAGCCCCACCAATGTCGCGAACGGAGCCACCACTCATTTGACCTTTGACGAAGAAGAGGCGTCGGAAGTGGTCAAAGTGGGGAGCAGCCCCAAGAAAGCACTTGCATAAGGTGATGAAGTTCGCGAGGTGCAGAATGCTATAGGGGTTGAGATGGTGGAGTTGGATGCCAAAGAAGAAGAGGAGACCCCACACGCAGGGGTGCAAGGTGAAGCCGAGGCCTCGCCCGAAGAAGTATAAATGAAGGACGTCCATTCCGTCCGGCGGCGCAGGGAATTCCTTCGTAGAAAGGGGAATACAATACCTGAGGTTTGATAGGAACAACCCCTCCGCTATCAAATTACGGACCTCCCCGTCAGAGATGATGAAGCGAGTCCACCAGCTGGTGAAGACCTAGACACGGGGCTATGCCTCAATGGCATCACAGGAACTCTCTACTTCCCACTTCTTCTCCGCTTCCCGGGTCGCCTGCACACTTCCGGCGCCGGCCGAGGAACCTGACTGGCCCATCTCTCGTCGCTCAGGGGAAGAAGCGGTGCTCCCGAAGACGATGAACATCGCTATGGCAGTGGGGAAGGGGATGCAAAGGCGGAGGCACGAGGAAGCAGAAGCAAGAGGAGGCGGGCAATGGTGAAATGACGCATGTTTCCCCATTTGCTCTTATGACTCACTGCAAGCGAGCCGGGAATCGAGGCATCTCCGCGTGCCACGTACCCCACTACCTATGGGTGGTTCCAATTCACAACTTACAGACGTGGGAATTAAGGCAAGGTTACCACGAAGAGTAGTGCATCGACCCGGCTCAGTCCCTTTGTCCACGTGGCATTTTGAAGTTAAAAGTGGTGCCCCCTCTTCTGTCAAAATCAGAATCAGGGCAACTATACCTGTGGGAGCAACGACATTAACTTGAGGCCTCTCCAAATGACAAGCATAAAGACGTACTCAGGCCATCAAGATGACGACATTGTAGCCAGGTTTCAAAGAGGCGAGTCCTCAAAGGAGCCCGCCGGAGGTCTCGTGGCCCTCCCTATGACCTCCGCCATGCTCGGGGGCTACTAACGGGGTCTTGTACCAGGGGTGGCTACTGCCAAGGAGCCCGACCTCATCAGCTACATGTTGGGGAACGTTGCATAAAATAATTTTTTTCCTACGTTTACCAAGATCAATCTATGAGTTCATCTAGCAACGAGAGAGAGGAGTGCATCTACATACCCTTGTAGATCGCGTGCGGAAGCGTTCAAGAGAACGGGGTTGAGGGAGTCGTTCTCGTCGTGATCCAAATCACCGGAGATCCTAGTGCCGAATGGACGGCACCTCCACGTTCAACACACGTACGGTCAGTGTGATGTCTCGTCCTTCTTGATCCAGCAAGGGGGAAGGAGAGGTTGATGAAGATCCAGCAGCACGACAGCGTGGTGGTGAATACAGCAGGGCTCCGGCAGGGCTTCACCAAGCAACTACGGGAGGGAGAGGTGTAGCAGGGAGGGGAGGGAGGCGCCAGGGTGTTGGGTCTGGCTGCCCTCCTACCCCCTCTTTATATAGGGACCCCGGGGGGGGGGGGGCGGCCCTAGAGATGGGATCTCTAGGGGGCAAGGGGGGTGTAGTGGAGGTACCACCTCCCCTAGGGTTCCCAACCCTAGGCGCAGAGGGGGGGCCGGGGGGGTGCACCAGCCCACTAGGGGCTGGTTCCCCTCCCACTTAAGCCCATGGGGCCCTCCGGGATAGGTGGCCCCACCCGGTGGACCCCCGGGACCCTTCCGGTGGTCCCGGTACAATACCGATGGACCCCGAAACTTTCCAGATGGCCGAAACTCGACTTCCCATATATAATTCTCTACCTCCGGACCATTCCGGAACTCCTCGTGACGTCCGGGATCTCATCCGGGACTCCTAACAACTTTCGGTTTGCTGCATACTCATATTCATACAACCCTTGCGTCACCGAACCTTAAGTGTGTAGACCCTACGGGTTCGGGAGACATGTAGACATGACCGAGACGGCTCTCCGGTCAATAACCAATAGCGGGATCTGGATACCCATGTTGGCTCCCACATGCTCCTCGATGATCTCATCGGATGAACCACGATGTCGAGGATTTAAGCAACCCTGTATACAATTCCCTTTGTCAATCGGTACGTTACTTGCCGAGATTCGATCGTCGGTATCCCAATACCCCGTTCAATCTCGTTACCGGCAAATCACTTTACTCGTACCGTAATTCATGATCCCGTGACCATACACTTGGTCACTTTGAGCTCATTATGATGATGCAGTACCGAGTGGGCCCAGAGATACCTCTCCGTCATACGGAGAGACAAATCCCAGTCTCGATCCGTGTCAACCCAACAGACACTTTCGGGGATACCTGTAGTGCACCTTTATAGCCACCCAGTTACGTTGTGACGTTTGGTACACCCAAAGCACTCCTACGGTATCCGGGAGTTACACGATCTCATGGTCTAAGGAAAAGATACTTGACATTGGAAAAGCTCTTGCAAATGAACTACACGATCTTTGTGCTATGCTTAGGATTGGGTCTTGTCCATCACATCATTCTCCTAATGATGTGATCTCGTTATCAATAACATCCAATGTCCATAGTCAGGAAACCATGACTATCTGTTGATCAACGAGCTAGTCAACTAGAGGCTTACTAGGGACATGTTGTGGTCTAAGTATTCACACGTGTATTACGATTTCCGGATAATACAATTATAGCATGAATAAAAGACAATTATCATAAACAAGAAAATATAATAATAATCCTTTTATTATTGCCTCTACGGCATATTTCCAACAGTCTCCCACTTGCACTAGAGTCAATAATCTAGTTACATTGTGATGAATTGAACACCCATAGAGTTCTGGTGTTGATCATGTTTTGCTCGCGGAAGAGGTTTAGTCAACGGATCTGCGACATTCAGATCTGTATGTACTTTGCAAATATCTATGTCTCCATCGTGAACATTTTCACAGATGGAGTTGAAACGACGCTTGATGTGCCTGGTCTTCTTGTGAAACCTGGGCTCCTTAGCAAGGGCAATAGCTCCAGTGTTGTCACAGAAGAGAGTGATTGGCCCCGACGCATTGGGTATGACTCCTAGGTCGGTGATGAACTCCTTCATCCATATTGCTTCATGCGCTGCCTCCGAGGCTGCCATGTATTCCGCTTAACATGTAGATCCCGCCACGACGCTCTGCTTGCAACTACACCAGCTTACTGCTCCACGATTCAACATATACACGTATCCTGTTTGTGACTTAGAGTCATCCAGATCTGTGTCGAAGCTAGCATCGACGTAACCCTTTACGACGAGCTCTTCGTCACCTCCATAAACGAGAAACATGTCCTTTGTCCTTTTCAGGTACTTCAGGATATTCTTGACCGCTGTCCAGTGTTCCTTCCTGGGATTACTTTGGTACCTTCCTACCAAACTTATGGCAAGGTTTACATCAGGTCTGGTACACAGCATGGCATACATAATAGATCCTATGGCCGAGGCATAGGGGATGACACTCATCTCTTCTTTATCTTTTGCCGTGGTCGGGCATTGAGCCGAGCTCAATCTCACACCTTGCAATACAGGCAAGAACCCTTTCTTAGACTGATCCATTTTGAACTTCTTCGAAATCTTATCAAGGTATGTGCTTTGTGAAAGACCTATGAGGCGTCTCGACCTATCCCTATAGATCTTGATGCCTAATATGTAAGCAGCTTATCCAAAAGTTCTATATCATTTCCCATCAAAAGTATGTCATCTACATATAATATGAGAAATGCTACAGAGCTCCCACTCACTTTCTTGTAAACGCAGGCTTCTCCATAAGTCTGCATAAACCCAAACGCTTTGATCATCTCATTAAAGCGAATGTTCCAACTCCGAGATGCTTGCACCAGCCCATAAATGGATCGCTGGAGCTTGCATACCCTATTAGCATTCTTAGGATCGACAAAACCTTCTGGCTGCATCAAATAAAACTCTTCCTGAAGATAGCCGTTAAGGAATGCCGTTTTGACGTCCATCTGCCATATCTCATAATCATAGTATGCGACAATTGCTAACATGATTCGGACGGACTTCAGCTTCACTACGGGAGAGAAAGTCTCATCATACTCAACCCCTTGAACTTGTCGATAACCCTTAGCGACAAGTCGATCTTTATAGATGGTAACATTACCATCCGCGTCCGTCTTCTTCTTAAAGATCCATTTGTTTTCTATCGCTCGCCGATCATCGGGCAAGTCTGTCAACGTCCATACTTTGTTTTCATACATGGATTCTATCTCGGATTGCATGGCTTCAAGACATTTGTTGGAATCTGGGCCCGCCATCGCTTCTTCATAGTTCAAAGGTTCACCGTTGTCTAACAACATGATTTCCAGGACAGGGTTGCCATACCACTCTGGTGTGGAACGTGTCCTTGTGGATCTACGAAGTTCAGTAGCAACTTGATCCGAAGTACCTTGATCATCATCATTAATTTCCTCTCCAGTCGGTGTAGGCACCACAGGAACATTTTCCTGAGCTGCACTACTTTCTGGTTCAAGAGGTAGTACTTCATCGAGTTCTACTTTCCTCCCACTTACTCCTTTCGAGAGAAACTCTTTTTCCAGAAAGGATCCGTTCTTGGCAACAAAGATCTTGCCTTCGGATCTGAGGTAGAAGGTATACCCAATGGTTTCTTTAGGGTATCCTATGAAGACACATTTTTCCGACTTGGGTTCGAGCTTTTCAGGTTGAAGTTTCTTGACATAAGCATCGCATCCCCAAACTTTTAGAAACGACAGCTTAGGTTTCTTCCCAAACCATAATTCATACGGTGTCGTCTCAACGGATTTAGACGGAGCCCTATTTAAAGTGAATGTAGCTGTCTCTAGAGCGTATCCCCAAAATGATAGCGGTAAATCGGTAAGAGACATCATAGATCGCACCATATCCAATAGAGTGCGATTACGACGTTCGGACACACCATTACGCTGAGGTGTTCCAGGCGGCGTGAGTTGTGAAACGATTCCACATTTTCTTAAGTGCGTACCAAATTCGTGACTTAAATATTCTCCTCCACGATCTGATCGTAAGAACTTTATTTTTCGATCACGTTGATTCTCTACTTCATTCTGAAATTCCTTGAACTTTTCAAAGGTCTCAGACTTGTGTTTCATCAAGTAGACATACCCATATCTACTTAAGTCATCAGTGAGAGTGAGAACATAACGATATCCTCCGCGAGCCTCAACGCTCATTGGACCACACACATCAGTATGTATGATTTCCAATAAGTTGGTTGCTCGCTCCATTGTTCCAGAGAACGGAGTCTTGGTCATTTTGCCCATGAGGCATGGTTCGCATGTGTCAAATGATTCATAATCGAGAGACTCTAAAAGTCCATCAGCATGGAGCTTCTTCATGCGCTTGACACCAATGTGACCAAGGCGGCAGTGCCACAAGTATGTGGGACTATCGTTATCAACTTTACATCTTTTGGTATTCACACTATGAATATGTGTAACATTACGTTCGAGATTCATTAAGAATAAACCATTGACCATCGGGGCATGACCATAAAACATATCTCTCATATAAATAGAACAACCATTATTCTCGGATTTAAATGAGTAGCCATCTCGCATTAAACGAGATCCAGATACAATGTTCATGCTCAAACTTGGCACTAAATAACAATTATTGAGGTTTAAAACTAATCCCATAGGTAAATGTAGAGGTAGCGTGCCGACGGCGATCACATCGACCTTGGAACCATTCCCGACGCGCATCGTCACCTCGTCCTTCGCCAGTCTCCGCTTATTCCGCAGCTCCTGCTGTGAGTTACAAATGTGAGCAACGGCACCGGTATCAAATACCCAGGAGTTACTACGAGTACTGGTAAGGTACACATCAATTACATGTATATCAATATACCTTTAGTGTTGCCGGCCTTCTTGTCCGCTAAGTATTTGGGGCAGTTCCGCTTCCAGTGACCCTTCCCTTTGCAATAAAAGCACTCAGTCTCAGGCTTGGGTCCATTCTTTGACTTCTTCCAGGCAACTGGCTTACCGGGCGCGGCAACATCTTTGCCGTCCTTCTTGAAGTTCTTCTTACCCTTGCCCTTCTTGAACTTGGTGGTTTTATTGACCATCAACACTTGATGTTCTTTCTTGATTTCTACCTCTGCTGACTTTAGCATTGAAAATACTTCAGGAATAGTTTTCACCATCCCCTGCATATTGTAGTTCATCACAAAGCTCTTGTAGCTCGGTGGGAGCGACTGAAGGATTCTGTCAATGACCGCCTCGTCCGGGAGGTTAATGTCCAGCTGGGACAGGCGGTTGTGCAACCCAGACATTTTGAGTATGTGCTCACTGACAGAACTGTTTTCCTCCATCTTACAACTATAGAACTTGTCGGAGACCTCATATCTCTCGACCCGGGCATGAGCTTGGAAAACCATTTTCAGCTCCTCGAACATCTCATATGCTCCGTGTTGCTCAAAACACTTTTGGAGCCCCGGTTCTAAGCTGTAAAGCATGCCGCACTGAACGAGGGAGTAATCATCAGCACGTGACTGCCAAGCGTTCATAACGTCTTGGTTCTCTGGGATGGGTGCTTCACCTAGCGGTCCTTCTAGGACATATGCTTTCTTGGCAGCTATGAGGATGATCCTCAGGTTCCGGACCCAGTCCGTATAGTTGCTGCCATCATCTTTCAGCTTGGTTTTCTCTAGGAACGCGTTGAAGTTCATGTTGACATGAGCGTTGGCCATTTGATCTACAAGACATATTTTGCAAAGATTTTAGACTAAGTTCATGATAATTAAGTTCATCTAATCAAATTATTTAATGAACTCCCACTCAGATTTGACATCCCTCTAGTCATCTAAGTGTTACATGATCCGAGTCGACTAGGCCGTGTCCGATCATCACGTGAGACGGACTAGTCATCATCGGTGAACATCTCCATGTTGATCGTATCTTCCATACGACTCATGTTCGACCTTTCGGTCTCTGTGTTCCGAGGCCATGTCTGTACATGCTAGGCTCGTCAAGTTAACCCTAAGTGTTTTTGCATGTGTAAAACTGTCTTACACCCGTTGTATGTGAACGTAAGGAATCTATCACACCCGATCATCACGTGGTGCTTCGAAACGACGAACTTTAGCAACGGCGCACAGTTAGGGGGAACACTTTCTTGAAATTATTATAAGGGATCATCTTATTTACTACCGTCGTTCTAAGTAAACAAGATGCATAAACATAATAAACATCACATGCAATTATATAGTAGTGACATGATATGGCCAATATCATATAGCTCCTTTGATCTCCATCTTCGGGGCTCCATGATCATCTTCGTCACCGGCATGACACCATGATCTCCATCATCATGATCTCCATCATCGTGTCTCCATGAAGTTGCTCGCCAACTATTACTTCTACTACTATGGCTAACGGTTTAGCAATCAAGTAAAGTAATTACATGGCGTTAAATCATTGACACGCAAGTCATACAATAATTAAGACAACTCCTATGGCTCCTGCCGGTTGTCATACTCATCGACATGCAAGTCGTGATTCCTATTACAAGAACATGATCTCATACATCACAATATATCATTCATCATTCATCACAACTTTTGGCCATATCACATCACATAGCAATTGCTGCAAAAACAAGTTAGACGTCCTCTAATTGTTGTTGCATCTTTTACGTGGCTGCAATTGGGTTCTAGCAAGAACGTTTTCTTACCTACGAATAACCACAACGTGATTTTGTCAACTTCTATTTACCCTTCATAAGGACCCTTTTCATCGAATCCGCTCCAACTAAAGTGGGAGAGACAGACACCCGCTAGCCACCTTATGCAACTAGTGCATGTCAGTCGGTGGAACCTATCTCACGTAAGCGTACGTGTAAGGTCGGTCCGGGCCGCTTCATCCCACAATACTGCTGAAGCAAAATAAGACTAGTAGTGGCAAGCAAGTTGACAAGATCTACGCCCACAACAGATTTGTGTTCTACTCGTGCAATAGAGAACTACACATAGACCTAGCTCATGATGCCACTGTTGGGGAATGTTGCATAAAATAAAAAAATTCATATGTTCACCATGATCAATCTATAAGTTCATCTAGCAACGAGAGAGAGGAGTGCATCTACATACCCTTGTAGATCGCATGCAGAAGCGTTCAAGAGAACGGGGTTGAGGGAGTCGTTCTCGTCGTGATCCAAATCACCGGAGATCCTAGCGACGAACGGACGGCACCTCCACGTTCAACACACGTACGGTCAGCGTGACGTCTCCTCCTTCTTGATCCAGCAAAGGGGAAGGAGAGGTTGATGAAGATCCAGCAGCACGACGGCATGGTGGTGGATGCAGCAGGGCTCCGACAGGGTTTCGCCAAGCAACTACGGGAGGGAGAGGTGTAGCAGGGAGGGGAGGGAGGCGCCAGGGTGTTGGGTCCGGCTGCCCTCCCACCCCCCTCTTTATATAGGGACCCCGGGGGGTGCCGGCCCTAGAGATGGGATCTCTAGGGGGTGCGGCGGCCAAGGTGGGTGGACTGCCCCCCAAGGCAAGTGGAGGCGCCCCTCCCATAGGGTTCCCAACCCTAGGCGCAGAGGAGGGCCCAGGGGGGGGGCGCACCAGCCCACTAGGGGCTGGTTCCCTCCCACTTCAGCCCATGGGGCCCTCCGGGATAGGTGGCCCCACCCGGTGGACCCCCGGGACCCTTCCGGTGGTCCTGGTACAATACCGGTGGACCTCGAAACTTTCCCGATGGCCGAAACTTGACTTCCCATATATAATTCTTTACCTCCGGACCATTCCTGAACTCCTCGTGATGTCCGGGATCTCATCCGGGACTGCGAACAACTTTCGGTTTGCTGCATACTCATATTCATACAACCCTATTGTCACCGAACCTTAAGTGTGTAGACCCTACGGGTTCGGGAGACATGTAGACATGACCGAGATGGCTCTCCGGTCAATAACCAACAGCGGGATCTGGATACCCATGTTGGCTCCCACATGCTCCTCGATGATCTCATCGGATGAACCACGATGTCGAGGATTTAAGCAACCCCGTATACAATTCCCTTTGTCAATCTGTATGTTACTTGCCCGAGATTCGATCGTCGGTATCCCAATACCTCGTTCAATCTCGTTACCGGCAAGTCACTTTACTCGTACCGTAATGCATGATCCCGTGACCAGACACTTGGTCACTTTGAGCTCATTATGATGATGCATTACCGAGTGGGCCCAGAGATACTCTCTGTCATACGGAGCGACAAATCCCAGTCTCGATCCGTGTCAACCCAACAGACACTTTCGGAGATACCTGTAGTGCACCTTTATAGCCACCCAGTTACATTGTGACGTTTGGTAC
Organism: Triticum aestivum; assembly: GCF_018294505.1. NCBI lineage: Eukaryota > Viridiplantae > Streptophyta > Magnoliopsida > Poales > Poaceae > Triticum > Triticum aestivum. The sequence continues at coordinate 688,123,312 of NC_057807.1, read as the reverse complement.
ACCCAAAGCACTCCTACGGTATCCGGGAGTTACACGATCTCATGGTCTAAGGAAAAGATACTTGACATTGGAAAAGCTCTAGCAAACGAACTACACGATCTTTGTGCTATGCTTAGGATTGGGTCTTGTCCATTACATCATTCTCCTAATGATGTGATCCCGTTATCAATAACATCCAATGTCCATAGTCAGGAAACCATGACTATATGTTGATCAACGAGCTAGTCAACTAGAGGCTTACTAGGGACATGTTGTGGTCTAAGTATTCACACGTGTATTACGATTTCCGGATAATACAATTATAGCATGAATAAAAGACAATTATCATAAACAAGGAAATATAATAATAATCCTTTTATTATTGCCTCTAGGGCATATTTCCAACACTACAAGGGGGCCAGTGGGCCCATGAATTTCATGATGCCCAAGATTAGAGGGCAGCGGTGCCCCATATGGCATCCAACATGTAAACCCTAGGCCTCTCCTGTCTATATAAAGGGAGTCTAGGGTTCCTCTTGAGAATCCATCTTCAGACAGGAGAACTCTCGGTAGTAACATCATACACTATTGTAAACCTCGCATGAGGTATCCCTTCACTATGAATAACCAAAACCAGCAGGACGTAGGGTATTATTCTCCGGAGGCCTGAACCTGGATAAACCGCTCATGTGACCTCTGATCCATGACTTCCAGCTGCGCTTGGACCCCTACCGAGGGATCTGACGAAAATCTGCTCCGTCATGGCTAGTGGACCGTGAAGCGCGTGGTTGGAGATGTCTTGGGGTTTGTATGCCGGGGCGGCGACCCTGGAAGGCAGTCCACATGGTTTGCTCTCTGGTGTGCACCATGGCAGTGGTGGTGGTTATGTCTCTTGGTTGTGTGGGAGGCAAGAGCTATGGTGGCGGGTGACCTGGGTGTGCTCTGTCTCTGGCAGTGGTGGCGCTCTGCTCCGGACCTAGGGATATGATCTCGTCGCTCTTACCCTCAAGACATCGTGCTGGCACGAGTGGTTGCCAAGCAAAACTCTGCGCTTTGGCACCAACAACTGCGACGCTTACGGGTGCCGTTCTCTTCTTGAATACGATGTTGTGAGGCTCCTCTCTGTCTCTGGTTTCGGGTGAAAACCTTTGTCCCCAGGAATTCGGCATCTGCGACGTTTCGCGTCGCTATCCCTCTTGGGGGTGTTATTGTGGAGCGTAGGTAGTGTAGGGTGTAGGGTGGCGTAGTCAGTTCTTCGCATTTTATTTTTCAGTATTGTAGTCTCGCATGATCCGGTTATCCGTGGATCGGCGTGGTATGAGGGTTCCGCATCACTTTGTATCGTTTGGCCGTGTACTCTAGTGTGTGTCTGCTTTATATATAAAGCAGGGTGAAAGCCTGTTTTGAGAACTTTTCTTAGTAGGCAGACTAATGTAAAGTACTTTCATGACATATTTTTGAACACACAATAGAAGTATTAGCTTTGAGAACGAACTCTATATGCGAACAAACCTTCTGAAGATTCTGCATGCGTGTCTTTTCACGTAGGAGCTAAGGACTTGAGCTCGGGATGAAGTACAATCTGATTTTTTTTATAAGATCCTGAAAAAACACCTGTAGCAAACTTTGAAGTGTTTTGAGCGCTTGAAAATTTTCATCATGAAATGACATTATGGAAGTCATGAAAAAAAAACAGCACTCCAAAATGCTTTTGAAAATAACATTTTTGGGCGTCATTTTTTTTTCTTTTTTGTGCCACAACTTTCACGAATGTCATTTCATGACAATTATTTGAAACCACAAAAACATTTGTCAATGTTTGCCATAGAAAAAAATTCAGAATTATTTGATTTATTTTACATTTTTATTTATTTTACTGTTCATCAGGAAGCATTTGAGCTCGGCAGCAGATACTTCTCATTCCTACCACTATCGGTTATGTTTTCGGAAAGAAAAAAAACATGAAATAGACATACTAACCATACTATTGGATCTGTTTATGAAAGGCCAGTCCATTTGCTATCTCGCTTAAGCGTTTTTGCGATTTTCTTTTTCCTCCTATAGTTCTTATGGTTTCCTTCCAGGGTTTCCTGTTTTGGTTTTCTCATTGTTACCATAGATTTCATTCCCATGTTTTCACTTTTCGTTTTATTGTTTTTCCCTGTTAATTTTTCAGCTTTTTTATATTTTTTCTATTCCTTTTCTAATTTTTTTCTAAAATATTAATATTTTAGAGAAAATTGAAAACATTACATGGGCATGTTCGGCCGTGTCCTATTTTTTTGAAAGAGAATTCGAGCTTTATTCATTAGAAATAATCATTACATCATTTATGAGCATTGGTACAATTTCATTATGTGGCTCCTCGAACCATTCAGAATTGAAAGAAAATCTAGCCAATTTGACAAGTTCATGAGCAACTTTATTTGCTTCTCTATTACAGTCCTCGAATCTAGAAACAAATAAATCACAAACTAAGTGAAAACAATCATAAAAAATTGTAGCCGCTGCCGCCGACGATCGTCCTCCTTCCTTCATGGTGTCGATCACCTCCATGTTATCTGAGTTAATAATTATGCGGTTGCAAACTGTCCCTTGCGCCAACGATAGGCCGAATTTTAAGGCTAGAGCTTCAGCCATCAACACATCCGCACACTAGTCAATCTTACCATTTCCCCCAACGATGAACCTACCTTAAGGATCTCTTAAGTCCACCCTCATCGTACCCCTGAGTAGGTCATGGTCAAAAGAAGCATCAACGTTAAGTTTAACAAACCCCGTCGGGGGGCTAGACCATCCTCCTCTTTTCATGGAAACCTTCGGCGAGGAGGCATTAACAAAATTGGCGTTGAGAGGATGTATCCCCATGGAAATCTGTTGTGCGTTTTGAGTAGTCTCATTGTGTAACAATTTACGCCTTTCCCATCACAAGTACCATGCTGATATGGAAATCATGCCACGCACATTTCGAGTGCCCATAATACATAGTTCCTGATTTGGCAATGAAAGCAAATATTCCAAGACTGCCTTACCCGCAAAATCTATTTTACAAGCTCTATCGATAATATCGTCTATCGCTAGCCTTCTCTAGACTTCTTTTGCTCTGTCGCATAGAAACAACAGATGCTTTGTGTCTTCTGGCCCAGATGAGCAGGGCAGTCAGGTGAGACTTTCACATGTCTATTAGCTAGCTTAGCATGGCACGAAAGAGTGCCATGAAGCATATGCCAAATAAATATTTTAACCTTTGCTGGACAAGAAAGTTTCCAAATCCTCCCCCGTCCCATCCCATTGGTATGTCGTAACTTGTTCCCATATTGATGGTCCCATTCCACCAAATAAGTAGACTGAACCAAAAAAATTCTGTTTTTTTTATGAAATTTCAAGCTACGAAATCTGGCTTATCATGTTGCGATATAGTGATCACAAGCACTCACTGGACATCAATAGGTCATAGAGTATGTCCGAGAAGATCGCCATCCCAACTATTGAGGATTGGATCAATCAAATTTGCTACCTTCCGTAGCAACTGGCCTCCCAAGCAACTGTCCGGCCGCGTCCTAGTGGTTGCATGCATCACCACTGACGCATGTCCACAATAGTAGAAAGACCAAGGCTAGCCGTGACACGTGTCAACTACACCAATACTTCAACACAAGTGCATCGTCAAAAAGAAACGAGGAGCCTTAGACGTAGTCTAATTTGCAGGGGTAGACAAAGGTTTAGCACTACATAAGGGCGACTTGACGCCAACATTAATCTCTGCTCTTTTGCTCTATCTCGTTCATCCAAACCTTTCCCATTTATGCATGTAATGTTAACAGTTGCACGTGAGAAGTGTATACCTAGATGACATTGAGCACTTATAATTCATAGACCAATCTTCATATATAGGAAATCATCACACATTACAGATAACAGAAGAGATGAAATACCCACATCTAGACATCCACGATGAAAACTTGTACATAAGCTGCAAGTCGCCATTGCTGTGCAGGTCAGCATTTATTATGTAAAAAATTCTATAGATATTTAGGGAAATTTTATTCTAAGTAGGTAGGATGCTATATCCATGAAGTTCCAAGCACGAATGGGCCCACCAAGTAATTGTGAGCCACACTGAACTTGGACAAGGATGTATGAGCTGCACCAGGGAAGCCGAAATCAATCCACTGACAGGTCATTAACCGCCAGTTACGACTTTGTTGTCCCCGGACACGACATGGTTGCTCCCTGATACAACATTATTGTTCCCAGTTACCATATTGTTCCTGCCAGATACAGTATTGTTGTTCCCAGTTACGACATGGTTGCTGTCAACTATGACATTGTTGCTCCCAGATGTGACTGTGTTGTTGCTCCCAGAAACATTGTTGTTGTCCCCAGATACGACAGTATTGCTGTTCCCAGATACAATATTACCACTCCCAGATCTGACACTGTTGTTAGTCCCAGTAATGGTATTTGGCTGTTGTTGTTGGAGTGTTCTTCTATTGCTCTTCACATACAATAGCAAGTTAGTGAAAGCAATACCTAGTGAACGACCGACAACGGTGAGGCCCTTGAGTAGTGTCAAACCCTTGGGTACCTCACTGACCAAAATGAATTATTTGAGAGATCCAAGTACCTTCCTGGCGAAGCCCCGCGGCGCTTGGAGGTCGTCAGGGTGGCACATCGCGTAGGCCGCTGGCAGGAGAAACGCCAAGAAGGCAAGCACCAGGAAGCATTTCGCCATGGATTCAGCAGTGGCCTGTGGTATGGTATGTATACACAAGCAAGAACTCTGCAAGAAACAAGTTGGGATGCTGGTGATTCTCAAGTGCTCTTGGCAAAAACTGTTTGGGTGGTGCATCTCATCTTATACTCGTGCATGAGTGTGTAACCATGCGTTGCAAGTACGTACTAGTCAGTGGCCACAATAGTCAGTGTGCGTGCGGCGTGCCAATTCAAACTTTATTTTCATGCATGGTGGAAATTGGTGGGTGCATATGGACCATGGACGCAAGCTGGCAGCTCCTGCGCCTCAGCTTCACTGGCCCCGTCCCGTTGTCGTGGACAGGTCCGCTCTAGTCCATTCATGTTTCTCGACTTTTCTTAATAGGCCAACTAATGGAAATGACTTTTATGGCATATTTTTTGTACGCACAATAAAAGTTTTTCTTTTTGCGGAATTACAATAAAAGTATTACCTTCGAGAACAAACTTAACTTTATTATGTGCGGACAAAGTGATCCTCTGCTACTTTGTGAAGATGCTGCGTGCATTCTATTTTCACATGGGAGAACTTGCTCTTGTTGCATGGTGTTCTGTTTCTAGAAAGAAAAAAAACTGTCTCTCTCCAATTGAACTGCCAAAACGTCTTGTATTTAGAAACAGAGAATGCACGTAACACCGAAAGGCAACAACACAGTACGTCCTTCATGTAATAGTTGCACAAACTGACGCTCGACATGAAAGTTATAATTAATTCTTGATAGCCCTAGCTAAATCCAGTGTACTGCTACCTGCACATCAATATCACCAAGCAATGCCTTTGATCCGGAGAGAGTGCAAGGAACGAGTTATAATCATTTGCTTGCAGCGCAAAGTGGCGAGAGAGGCCATTGATGCTGACAATAAACAGACTTAAGTATACCAAGGACGTAGATAAAAGGCCCAACCACAATCAGCGATAACAAGATTACGTGACTCAAGCGTTTCCCTAAACTATACCCCTTTTATTGAACATATAAACCCTTCTAAACTCGTAGTCACAACCGTTGCCTCCACGTCGCCTTTAAATCGCTATGCCATCGCCTGTTAATTCGGTGCCCCACCGGGGGCATTTTGATAATTTCACGTCTAGATGTATAAAACTCAGTCGCTCAGTTGACGAACCCTAGCCGTCGCCCGCTCCCACACTCTCCTCCCCCTCCTGCCTCTTCCCTTCCCCGCCTACTCCTCCTGTCGCCGCTGCCGCCTCCGCTCCTGCTGTTGCCACATCGCCGCCCCAAACCCCTGCCGCATCGAAGAGAAATCCATGGCGGTGGACAAGCCAGGCGGCGGCGGGGCCTCCTCCTCCTCGCCCGCGTCCACCACGGACCGACCGCGTCAGTAAGAGGAGAGGAGCAGCAGCCGCAGCGCGTTCTCAGTCCGGCCTCGATAAGAGAAGGGGAGCAGCAGCCACGCTAGCTGGCTCGCACCTCGTCGCCACCTCTCCTCACCTTCTCCCAGGTTCCTGATCTGGAGCGGGAGGGAGGCCAGGCTACCCTTGACACGCATGTACTCCCCCTTTCCCCTTTGTGCCCTCTCTCTCTCTCTTCCCCGACCTCTCTTTCTTGTTATAACAGATTCATTGGAGCAGCACACCTGGTTTTAGATCTTTCTTAACTTCTCCTATTTGCTATTGTTGTGTCAGAACTGATGGATATCAAGGATTGCTACCTTCAAGTTATGTTTCCCCGTTATAAGGACTCCATTCAATTGATTATTTTTTATGGCTGCAGATGTGGAATGTTCTCACTATCAACTCTGGAATAACTAGCAAGTAGTGGTGTCAATGGCATCCGTGGGAGACATTTTGGTGGCACATGGACATCACGTTCTGGAATAAAGTAAGTCTCACAATCAACTTGGGAAGATGAGGTAGGCTGCCTTCAATTTTCTATCTGGGTAGCAGCAACAAATTCATGAATCTACCGCTTGTTGCCTTTATTATTGTGATCTATGCAAAAAGTAAATTTTGCTTGAAGATTGCAGCACACACGGATTGCTTGGCAGACTAAAATAAGTAGGAGCTTCTGATTGGACCCTTCAAGCAATAGTGTTGTTAATATATTAGTTATTATATTATGTTACTAGAGCATTAGAATAACTTCCTGATATATGTGTTTATATGATTTCTGACATTTACTGCAATAATATTGATGGCCAGGCACTATACTGTGCATAAACAAAAAAAATCAGTTTTTCTTTTCGTAGTTGCAGCAATTTTCCTGTACCAATAGTGTGACACTACACTACTCTTCATTTTTACAGGCCATGGAACAATAAATAACTTGGCAACGGATACCCTGTGGTCTACAATTATACTGTAATTATGTGTGCACTTTGGATCTATTGGATGTCTAAATGTATTGTTAATCGACAACTACTAATGCAAAGGTATGTTCTATTTGTAATATGAAATGATTCTTATTTGTACCTCCAGCAGTCCTTCTCACATTTTCTATTTGTAATATGAAATGATTCTTATTTGTACCTCCAGCACTCTTCTATCGCTCCTTTTAGAACTAATGACATAAAAAATGTGGTCTGGAGTCTGGTCGTGTTTGAACAAAGTTGGTCAGAATGATATAGTTGTTTTCTTCAAGTTCATTATATTAATTTTTTCAGTATATAGATTATTTATTTGTTCACACAATACATGGCAGGAGATGTGTGTCGAGAGGCACATGAATATGCACGTGGGCTCTTTTTCAGCATGGTAGTCTAAAAAACTGTGGTATTCTCAGAACACGTAGAAAATGCTTTGCTATCAAACCGGGCAAGTGCAGATTTCCTTGAATATAGTTTATTTTACAATTGTGTTGCCAACGTGCTTCCATTGTTTTATCACCATAAAATAGTTCTAGGTGCTCATATAAAATTTAGTGGCGTGTATGGGTGATTGTAGTGCAGTTTTGTTTATCTGCTTGCATTTTCAGCATTATAGTGTTGATATACTATCTCAATAAAACAGTGAATACGTATAATATGTACAAGCTACATTCAAGTTATGGCAGTGTGCCTGGGTAAGATGAACTGGTAATCTTCTGCTAGCTGAAAAAAACTTTTTTCGTCTTTACATGTGTTTCTTGTTGAAACTCTTTTTCGTCTTTGCATGTGTTTCTTGATGAAGCTCGTGATTTTCAAGTTATGGCAGTACATATGTCTACCCACTTGCATGACTACCGATATTGTCCTTATTTTGCTCCTCCTTAGCCTTGTTCTGTTAGTGCAGTTCTTTTAAATAGCAGGGACAGAGTCCCAGAAAACATGCCTGATTGCTTTTCTTAGTGGCGCACTTGCAAGTATATGTGGTAGTTTCTGTTAGTTTCTCATGCTTTTCTACAAAGTGATAGGTTAATAATGTCATCAACAATTTTTTCCTTAACTGATCAATATCTTAGAAGTTGTCACTCATTAGTTTTCTTTTCCTTATCTGATCTCTAGCGAGTAGAGTGATTTATTTTTGCAATACCTAATTCTGATCATAGGTAATGACAGATTTGTTTTCATTAAATGAGATTCTTGTTTTGTGTTGATTTTGCAAAATTTCTGTAGCTACATATTTGCTCAATCCAATAGACAGATTTTAATCAACCTTTATTATAATGTATTTCCAATTGTTCATAACTACATAAATTTTTGTTGTGATTTTGCAAGATTTCGAAATTTTTGTGTTTCAAAATTGTTATACTGATTCCTCAATGCTCTGTTCATGGCTTTGTTCTTATTTTATCCAAAAGACAGATTTTACTCAACCTTCAGTATAATATTTGCTTTGTTCTTATACTGATTCCTCGATGCTCTGTTCATGGCTTTGTTCTTATTTCTGAAGCTATATATTTGCTCTATCCAAAAGACAGATTTTACTTAATCTTTTGCCTTTTAGAAAAAGGGAGATGCCATTTAGAGCTTACTCTGTCCAACTTGATCTTCAACTTGCCGCTACTGTTCCTAAGCATTTTCCTGAAAACTGTTGTATTTGCTTTAGAGAATGAGCTCACCTTACTCAGAAGATATGCCAAGTAAAAAATTAGAAATTGAACAATTAGTTCCGCTCTTAAATTTTGCACAACAGTCCAAATTATCCAATAAATCATGTGTTAGCAGGGTCAAATTATAGAAGTTGAATCACTTGTTCTAAATTACCCAATCCAAATTATGGATGTTAATAATATGCTTTGTGTTAGACTGTTAGTCAAATTGTCGAAAGCCGGAGCTGGGTTGAGGAGCCGGCCTCCGCCTTTGACCATTACGTGAGAAGCAACACCGGCGTTGGCCGTTCCGTGTGCAGAGTGTGTGAGTTAGTGATTTAATTCCATCCTTTCCATCTCATGATGTGATTTTTCCTTTAGGATGAATTAGTAACTTTGTGTGGAGGTGGCAGCACTACCTGCTGGTTGGTGTAATGCCGTGCTTGACAGGGTGATTTGCAATTCCGAGTTTGTTTAATGGCTTAATGTCTAAGCACTCATCCCCTTATTCTGTTGTGTTGTTACCAACTTGGTTTGCAAGGAACAGACCTTCATCTGTGTACATCAAGATTGCTAATTGCCAGCTGAAGGTTGGTTTTGTTATCTGAGTAATCAGTTTTGTCATCTTGATCAACGATGCAATTTCAGTGAGGATATGTTTACGTTGCTTATTACTGTGCTTGACAGGGTGATAGTAAAGCATGAAGATGCCTAAGCTTATGAGGAAGCTGCAAACTGCGACCAAAAATTCTCACTTCAGGGTATTTCTTTTTACAATTTACTGCGCAGGATACATATCCTTCGCCATTAACATTCTTTTCCTCTCAGGTACTCTCTCTCTCTCTCGATCTCAAGAGGAAACGAGGCAGCCACGGCCTCCTTGCCCCCCCCCCCTTCTCTCCCTCTCTCCCGTGCCTCCGCGCTGCTGCAGTACTCCCGCGCTGCACACCGCTGCTGCTCCCCAACCACGGCGCTATGATGGTGCTTGCTCGCCTGGTCGCCGCCTCGTCTCGCCCAATCTTGATATAGTCCGGGGCGGCGCCGGCACCGCTCGACCGCGTCGTTGCCTCCTCTGCGTCATGAGAAGCGCCACCATTGCCTCCACCCCCACTGGGCAAGGAGCTCGAGGTGTTTGGGGGTTCGTGTTTCCTACACAGGCCAAAACACTATTGGAGCCTTGGAGGTGTGTGTGCAGCTCTAATTTGCTAACATCCTTTTTTCTTTTACCGCTGAATGCATCTATCAAATGAACTGTGTGGGTGCTTTCAGATAAGGATACTGGTTTTGTAGATTTAGTATGATTCTGGACCATACTCTGAAACTAAAATGTACTAGATCTGTACCCCTGTATCTCTGGACATACTTTGGAACTAAATTATACTATTATGCAAGGTTGTTTCTAATGACAGTAAACTGCATAATGATGTTTCAAATTATTTTGCGCAAGGTTGTTTCTAATGACTTGTCCATTTGCTTATTTCCTTGTTCAGTTTGAAACCAGTCGTTTGGAGCAGATCAGCTCAAAAGAGATCCTTTGTACCATTTGCAGACTACCCATCTCCCTCTGGTAATTCGTTTCTGCTACGTGAATCTTGATGTACAATTCCCATTTCACTTACTGGCAACAACCATTCAAATTAGCTGATAATGAAGGAGATTGACAGGCCTGGAGTCTCGCTCGCCTCTGTTTTCCCCCTGTGGACACACATGAGACTCAGATCTTGGCTCGTCGTAGAGGAATCGATAGCAAGAATCAACCAGAGAAAGGATGTATACAAGGTACTCGATGGTTTTCCCCCAGCACTAGCTTTGTGTTGAGTTTGTTTTTGTATTTTTCTGTTTATGACTGAAGCGAGAAGCTACACATTGTTGTTCTCCTTTACAGCCTCACGCATACACACAGTGCACATCCAGGCCGTGCAGTACACCATGACCCTCTCACCTTTGCCCATGCCTGTTATACGTGTGCAAAGCATGTCAATAGTGCCCAGCACAGGAGCTGCACCCATGCTACATGCCCTGCTTTATTTGTTACAGTTCTACACAAGTGGAAACCCCAAGCTAAATTATAGAGAACAAAAATAGCTCACAGTCAGAGATCAGATTGAATGAGGACCGGTGCTCTAATTGATTCTTTTGCAAGGAGGGGTTTCAGTGTTCAAACATAATGCATTTCCATTTTCAGTTTGACCAAACTTGTATGCGGAGTAAAAGGAGAAGGTGGGGGTATAACGACATATCCGTGATTACATGGTCAAAATACAGACCTAGGATATTTGAATGTTTCCATATAAATGTTATCCTCTACCCGCAAAATAATAATATAAATGTGGTCGTCTTATATTTCGTAGCTTCCTGTTACCAGGATTGATAGCTATCGTATTTCATTCCGTTGTTTAGTAATGAATTGTTGTGATGCATTTTTTACTTTAATCCTTGCTACTTTTACAGCAGCCTTCTCGCGCAGATCATTTGTATAGATGTATAACGGCATGCCCGTGATTGCTCTGTAAAAACCCGGCCTAGGATATATGAATACTTCCATATGTGCAGCCTTCTTGCGCAGATCATTTTGTATAGACGTATAAAGGCATGTCCGTGATTGCTCTGTAAAAACCCGGCCTAGGATATATGAATACTTCCATATAAACTTATGCCTCTTCTATTTTGTAGCTTCTCATTCTAAAGAACGATATATATCATATTTCATTATGTTGTTTCGGTAAATAAATTTCCTTTCTGATTCTTTTTTGTTAAGTATCCAAGTAAGAGTCTGATTAGTAGCGGTGATTTCAGAGCTCGAGGCAGAGATGGCGGAGCTCGGGCGAGCTCGAGACTATGGATCCAGGGCTTGAGTGCTCACGGGATGGAGGTGCTCAGGATGGAGGCAGGGGAGGGCGCCCTGCGGGAAGTGATTTATGTGCTCCTTGATCAGTTTTTTTATAACTGATGGCATCTTACATTGTTGTCTTTTACCGATTAACTGGTTAACTCTTTTCCTAAATGGTCTTAGATTTCTGCTTTCTATTTGCGCCAGTTTCTTTTTACAAGAGATGAGATCTTACACAATATATTTTTGCCTTGGTTGATCTAATTAAAATTTTCCTTCAGCACGTGCATATGATGTTAATATAAAGCTATTTGGAAGTACATATCCATGGGCGAAAAAATATTATCATGTATTTTGTCTGTCATTTTGCTTGTGTTGATGTAGTTTATTGAGCTTTTTCACACGTCATGATATTATGCCTTAATTTCTACTAGGCTGCTTTTACATTTAAAATTCATTGTACAAACATTATTTACCTAATTTATGGAAACAATAAATTTGTAGCTCAGGTCATCTAGGAGATAATGTAAACCAAGTCGCTCACCGGTTTAAGATGGTATGTTCTGAACTTTCGTTGCTTTATGAAAGGACAAAAGATGTTAGACATGCATGCTACTACAGTTGAGCCATTTTCAGTTTTCTACATGAGCCACAGTGCGGAAGCCTTTGGACAGGCACTTACTTTGTGGTAGAATGTGTCAAACATACTCCCTCCATTCCAAAATAGATGACTCAACTTTGTACTAACTCTTTGTACTAACTTTAGTACAAAGTTGAGTCATCTATTTTGGAACGGAGGGAGTAGGTCTGTTTGCTAGAATATGTGCTGTGCCGATGCTGCAACTAGCATACGCAAAATCACTTTGTTGTATATTTTTCATAATGCTACATTCCATCAATTAAATGACTTCTTATTGTTTTGAATCTACTTACATAGGTGTTTAAGATTTACTTTGTTCCAGCGACTACTTTGGATCACAGGAAACTAAAAAAAAGAGGGCGCCGCCACCACCATCATCAGGCTGGCCCACATCCACGCGCTGCTCGGCGTCACCAAGTCACCGGCACAACTCCTCACGCCCAGGTCGTTCAACATTTTCTTCCGCTTTTGGTACGTCACATTTAGGGTCTTTCTTTCCCATTTTACCGTGTTTGCATGGTAAGATATTTGGTCGGATTTGAAGGTTCGTAGCCTTGGCTCCAAAGCTTCAAGCTCTTATAGAAATTAGAACTGGGCCTTTTAAAATAAGTCCTGCATAATAGTGTTGTTCAGTGGGATGCAGAATTTTTTTGTCTGATCGGCTATCCTTGGTGCTGATTTAAGTACCGATTTCATTATCATATGACTACAATAAAGAAGCTGTGTGTATAAATATTACTAACTGCTGATAGTTTGCATCAGTGATTTCAATTCTGTTGGCCCTCCTTAAGATTGCTTGGGTGTGAATTTTGTGTCTGACTAATTAACAGTTCTGTTAATACTGATATGTCTTTGAACATTATATGGGTATTGCATCGCTTATACTTATAGCAAGTGGAATTTTTTTTCATATGTTTCAATATGTGTCCGAATAATATTAATGTACACTCTTTCAATACATGGCTTACTCTTGGCCTTTGCGCCATTGGCGCAACTGGTCATCTAGTTATCCGAATAGGTAAACATACCCGTGCTATCACCTAACAACGGCTGCGCCCGAAGGCCCTAGGCGCTTGATTCTCCACACGTTAGAATAGCACCAGATACAGATCCATCAATGCATGCATTTAGCTCGGATGATAACATCATTTTTGTGGAAATTTTATGCTGTTAAAAGCATAGCCACTGGGGCAATTCCAAAACTATACACAGTGTAACGAACATACTCTCACTTGGATACACGCCTTAAATTTGGGATGAATCCCGACCAGCCAATTCCCGAACAAGTCCATTATACTAGTAGTAGCAGGTGGATTAAAGACTACATGGATTGTACACCAAATGAGGGCAAACCAGCAAGAGAGAAAAAAATGATGATTCTCTCTTTCTGCATCCCTACAAGTGACTTAATCCGCCCATTCGTCAAACTGGGATAGTTAGAGAAACAATCATGTAAGACTAAGATGGCATGCTCAAAAAATCTGCAAAAAAGTAGTCTAGAAAGTAAATACATGGCCGCCAGGATGTTGTTAAACGATAGACTTGTAGGATCGTGACAACATGTAACGTATGTATGTGCATGTGTTTGTTTCTTGTACAAGACTGGTTGTTAGTAGGATAGATCCTTATCTTGTATAGCTTGGACTAGGGGTCAAGTCCATAACAATCTGTCGCACCTTGTAACCATGTTCAGCTATATTAACACGCATGCGTCCATGACATAAGTCATACACTTCCACAAATATTTTCTTTCATGGTAATCAGAAGAGGTAATATCACCAGTGGTATTGCACCTATTGCACCTCAAGCTTAATTTTCTTTTTTGAGAATCACACCTCAAGCTTAATGTACTGTAGGAAAAAGCTTGTGCTACTTAAATGGGCTGCAGTCGTTGCAGCCCATTTAGAAGATGTTAATTTTTTTAAAAAAATCTGTAAATTATAATCACACTGACACACATGCTAGTACTCTGAATTTTACAAACATTATTATTTCAAGAAAAATATAAAACGTGTGTGGATTATAATCATAATAAATGCATGTTTTATTTAACAAAAATTATAAAGCAGACACATGCGATAAATATTCATGTGCACACAAAATAAATACGCAGATGTATGCAATAAAACCCCTAAAAACATATGTATGCAATAAAACAAATTACTAAAAATGTTACTGTAATTTTGAGAAATATTTACGTATTATTTAGACAATATTGTTTTTATTAACAACCATGAGTGTTTAAAAATGTGTATTAACTACAGACATTTCGAATATACAATCATGGATTATATTTCGAAAAATATTAGATTTATACATGTATAGTGAATACAAACATTGTACATGCGTGATTATATTTAATTTATAGAAATATATGGATAACAAAATTTACTAAAATTTATGCACATTCAATGGTGTATAATTTCGCTCATGACTTATATTCATAATTTTTATGTAATGTAAATATAATTCACGAGTTAATATTCATATATACATTTTAAACTATGAATAATTTTTAGTTATAGATAAAATATTAACAACATAACCATCGATTATCAAAATATGCTTGCAATTATTTAAATTTTTTAATTATTAAATAATATTTATGAAATGTACTTTTAATATATTAAATTATTTAATATTGCAAAAGATCTTCATTTTTAATTAAGCTATTTCAACTATATTAATGTTTCAAAATAATAAATGAACAATTTTTAAAGTTAGTTGTTTTAGTTTTATGTATAATATTCATAATTATTAATACCACATGAACAGTTGAACTTTATTTGTATTACTGTGATTATGAGTTACAGACCTTTTACATTTAAAACAAAATTAACATGCACTGAATGGGTTGTACTGAGTGCAGCCGATTAAAGTTTTTTTTAGAGGTAACATGCCTTACTTTACTAATCAAAAGTTCGAGTCACCGGTATTACAGAAATGTCATGAGGATTCAGAAGCCACAAATGGCGTCCCTCATTGACGAGGAGATGACCCCTAGGTAGGCGCATCCACATTGAACGATTTTCAAAAGCATCAGGGCAGCAAGTGCCCCTCAATCCCGCAGTCGTACGACAAGACAACCCCTCCACGGCGGAGGAGCATGGCAACAGTGCACCCCTCCCCGTTGACGGAGGAGGTGTGGCTACAGTGAGCGCCGCTCCGCTGCCCGGGCGAGCGGCGTCCGCGCGGCCCGGCACTGTTCCAACTACTCTGTGATGTGACCGGAGATGTGCCACAATGACGCCCTGTCGGCGGGGCCCACGCGAAGACCAAGACTATGACACTGGGGCCCGCTCCCGTGTAGATTTACCATTGTACCATGGGGGTCGGCCTATAAGACCCCCCAGGAGCCCTCCATGCAGAGGGGCGGCTCCCCTTCGGTTCACATGTCCATATCCACCACCCACCCACACACACACATTTTTCGATGGAGAAGGAGAGAGCTAGCTCTTCTTCCTCCTCCATTCAACACAACTCAAGGAGCATCATTGTAGCCCTCTTGTGATACGTCTAGTAGATCTTGTAGGACTAGGTTTTACCTTCCACAGAGGGCCCCGAACCTGGATACATCGTGTGTCGCAGATCACTTGTCCCCAATCTCGCTTCTGGAACCCACCGACGTCCTTTGGCCCCAACCATGTTTGATAAGCCTACCCATGGCATCTGCCGTGAGTATACCATGACGCTCATCTAGATGTAAAGCATGTTTTGCTAAACTACGTGCCTCCATATTGAAGAGCCGACCTTCAAAAACAAAATTACATGAAATAAAGTTGCTACTAGTAGCATGTACCTCATTCACAATCGGAGCAATAGGCCCCAAAGTGCCTGCATTTATGTCCTGCACCACTGACTTACAATCTGAAGCAATTTTGATCTGCTACACCATGAGGTTC
>NC_057807.1:688106487-688107231 GCF_018294505.1 Triticum aestivum | reverse complement strand
CCGACGTCCTTTGGCCCCAACCATGTTCGATAAGCCTACCCATGGCATCTGCCGTGAGTATACCATGACGCTCATCTAGATGTAAAGCATGTTTTGCTAAACTACGTGCCTCCATATTGAAGAGCCGACCTTCAAAAACAAAATTACATGAAATAAAGTTGCTACTAGTAGCATGTATCTCATTCACAATCGGAGCAATAGGCCCCAAAGTGCCTCCATTTATGTCCTGCACCACTGACTTACAATCTGAAGCAATTTTGATCTGCTACACCATGAGGTTCTTTGCGAGAGAGAGAGAGAGAGAGAGAGAGAGAGAGAGAGAGAGAGAGTGTTTCCCGACATGCAAGTGCTTCGAGAATCCTAGGATCCGTCAACCCTTGAGAGACTAGCGCCGACGAGATTGCATACACGCCTTGGTCATGTTCACAAACGAACACGTCAATGTGTACCATCAGCGTCGAGCGTGATACGCAAGACACGTCGCCGAAGGAGGCTCACCGGAAGCGCGATACGCAAGACAATCCGGCGAGCGCTTTTGAAGACCTGAAACCCCACGCGGCCGGGAGAGACCCCGTCTGGACGCACGGCGGTGATGGGCTGCCCTAGGTCGGTTCGCCCGTCCCTAGGACTTCGTAGATCAGAGCTCTCCAAAGCGACAAACACCGATGAACGAGAAGCAGAAAACTAGGATATGAGATGAAAGTTTGTAGATGGGTTTTGCGATTGTGTGTTGTTCAATCGGCC
>NC_057807.1:688106143-688106477 GCF_018294505.1 Triticum aestivum | reverse complement strand
ACACCATGAGGTTCTTTGCGAGAGAGAGAGAGAGAGAGAGAGAGAGAGAGAGAGAGAGAGAGAGAGAGAGAGAGAGAGAGAGAGAGTGTTTCCCGACATGCAAGTGCTTCGAGAATCCTAGGATCCGTCAACCCTTGAGAGACTAGCGCCGACGAGATTGCATACACGCCTTGGTCATGTTCACAAACGAACACGTCAATGTGTACCATCAGCGTCGAGCGTGATACGCAAGACACGTCGCCGAAGGAGGCTCACCGGAAGCGCGATACGCAAGACAATCCGGCGAGCGCTTTTGAAGACCTGAAACCCCACGCGGCCGGGAGAGACCCCGTCT
>NC_057807.1:688092517-688106133 GCF_018294505.1 Triticum aestivum | reverse complement strand
AGAGAGAGAGTGTTTCCCGACATGCAAGTGCTTCGAGAATCCTAGGATCCGTCAACCCTTGAGAGACTAGCGCCGACGAGATTGCACGAGATTGCATACACGCCTTGGTCATGTTCACAAACGAACACGTCAATGTGTACCATCAGCGTCGAGCGTGATACGCAAGACACGTCGCCGAAGGAGGCTCACCGGAAGCGCGATACGCAAGACAATCCGGCGAGCGCTTTTGAAGACCTGAAACCCCACGCGGCCGGGAGAGACCCCGTCTCGACGCACGGCGGTGATGGGCTGCCCTAGGTCGGTTCGCCCGTCCCTAGGACTTCGTAGATCAGAGCTCTCCATAGCGACAAACACCGATGAACGAGAAGCAGAAAACTAGGATATGAGATGAAAGTTTGTAGATGGGTTTTGCGATTGTGTGTTGTTCAATCGGCCGTCAACTCTTGTCAATATAAGAGGCGAATGGACTCCCCGTACAAAAAAAGGACTCCAAATCACGTACAAATCTTTCCAAAATTAACCGAACTCGGATTTAATTAAATCTCGGACAACAGTTCGGTTTTTAGGTCCCATAGGCCACAAACGACCTAAGATGAAGATGAACCAAAAAGTAAACTTGACCGTTTCGACAAGACGAACAACTTTTTTGTGGAACGTTTTTTGATTCAAGGTCGTCACGTGGGCCGAAACGCTTGCGCAAAATAAACAATTGGTGGCCCTACCTATCAGACACATGTCTGATTGGGCAGACGACTTTTTGCGTGATGGCAGGGCTGCACTTGAATGGCTCAAACTTTTACATACGACCTCGGATTAATACTTTTTATATCAAAATCGACTATTTCGACGAGACGAAGACAATCCGTGTAGAAAGTTTTCTCATTTGAGGACGTTCTTGAGGCGTAATCGGCCGAACAGTGCTCCGGATACAAAATCTCAGTATTTCGAATACAAATTCGGCCTTCGAGATGAGAACGGATGGCGATGGTGAAGGAAATATGCCCTAGAAGCAATAATAAAGTTATTACTTATTTCCTCATATCATGATAAATGTTTATTATTCATGCTAGAATTGTATTAACCGGAAACATGATACACGTGTGAATACATAGACAAACATAAAGTCACTAGTATGCCTCTACTTGACTAGCTCATTAATCAAAGATGGTTATGTTTCCTAACTATAGACATGTGTTGTCATTTGATTAATGGGATCACATTATTAGGAGAATGATGTGATTGACTTGACCCATTCCGTTAGCCTAGCACTTGATCGTTTAGTATGTTGCTATTGCTTTCTTCATGATTTATACATGTACCTGTAACTATGAGATTATGCAACTCCCATTTACCGGAGGAAAACTTTGGGTGCTACCAAACGTCACAATGTAACGGGTGATTATAAAGGAGTACTACAGGTGTCTCCAAAGGTACATGTTGGGTTGGCGTATTTCGAGATTAGGTTTTGTCACTCCGATTGTCGGAGAGGTATCTCTGGGCCCTCTCGGTAATACTCATCACCTAAGCCTTGCAAGCATTATAACTAATGAGTTAGTTATAAGATGATGTGTTACAGAACGAGTAAAGAGACTTGCCGGTAACGAGATTGAACTAGGTATTAGATACCGACGATCAAATCTCGGGCAAGTAACATACCGATGACAAAGGGAACAACGTATGTTGTTATGCGGTTTGACCGATAAAGATCTTCATAGAATATGTAGGAACCAATATGGGCATCCAGGTTCCGCTATTGGTTATTGACAGAGAATAGTTCTAGGTCATGTCTACATAGTTCTCGAACCCGTAGGGTCTGCACGCTTAACGTTACGATGACGGTTTTATTATGAGTTTACAAGTTTTGATGTACCGAAGTTTGTTCGAGTCTCGGATGTGATCACGGACATGACGAGGAGTCTCGAAATGGTCGAGACATAAAGATTGATATAGTGGACGACTATATTCGGACACCGGAAGTGTTCCGGGTGATTTCAGAGAGTTAATGGGCCACATGGGCCTTGGTGGGAAGAGAGAGGGGCGGCCAGGAAGGGCCGCGTGCCCCCTCTCCCTCTGGTCCGAATTGGACTAGGAGGGGGGGCGGCGCCCCCCTCTTTCCTTCCCCTCCTCTCCCCCTTCCTTCCCCTCCTAGTAGGAGTAGGAAAGGAGGAGTCCTACTCCTACTAGGAGGAGGACTCCTCGTCCTGGCGCGCCCAACAAGGGCCGGCCGGCCTCCCCCTCCCTCCTTTATATACGGGGGTAGGGGGCACCCCATAGACACAAGTTGATCTACGGATCGTTCCTTAGCCGTGTGCGGTGTCCCCCTCCACCATATTCCACCTCGGTCATATCGTCGCGGAGTTTAGGCGAAGCCCTGCGCCGGTAGAACATCATCATCGTCACCATGCCGTCGTGCTGACGGAACTCATCCCCGACACTTTGCTGGATGGGAGTCCGGGGATCGTCATCGAGCTAAACGTGTGCTGAACTCGGAGGTGCCGTACGTTCGGTACTTGGATCGGTCGGATCGTGAAGACGTACGACTACATCAACCGCGTTGTGCTAACGCTTCCGCTTACGGACTATGAGGGTACGTGGACAACACTCTCCCCTCTCGTTGCTATGCCATCACCATGATCTTGCGTGTGCGTAGGAAATTTTTTGAAATTACTATGTCGCCCAACAGATGGCCCAAACTTTGAAGATGTTTATGTCAATAATACGGAACTTTTTCATGTAGATCACTTCTCCATTTAAGACCATCTTAATTTTTATTCACCATGTCAAGGATAAGGGGCCGCTTTAAAACATATAGTTATGTATTGGAGTGGCTAGCACACAGGTTGCTCTCACGCTTCAGGTCGCATTTTTGATACCTATAGGGCACCATTTTTCATTTTGATTTTCCGTCTCTACTTACAGGCAGGGCCCAATAGTCATAAAGACACAATATTTAACTAAAATCATGTTCCTTTGCTAGAAATGGACACACATGCCATGTCAGCTAAATAGCGTGCCACATCAGCACATTTTACAACTACATATGAAATTACCACCGTATTTGTATGTTCATGCCAAGTTTAAAATCAGTTTAACGTATATTTCAAATTCAGGCATTAAAGTGAACATCATGTCAAGTTCAAGCATCACTGGTGATATTACCTCTAATACCCCAACCCTATTTCCAACAAATTCTTCTTCACCACGTCTCACAACTTGGTCTGGTTGAAACTAGCCACCTATCGACGCATGACACATGCAAATGTTTGGGATCCTACGCAGTGGCGGATCTACCATTGGGGCGAGCTGGGGCGGCCGCCCCGGGTCTCCGGCGGCGGAGCACCGACCCCCGCTGCCTATCCTTCGTCCGGCCCTCTCAGTTTTCCTCCGGCGGCTAGCAGTTCATGGCGGCTCGGCTGCGTGCGTCTTTCTGTGAAGGGGTGGGTGACTTGAGGTTGAGGGAGGGAGGAATTGGGCTTGGGCTGGAGTCCACAGACTAAGCTGCAGCGATTGGGCCCAATTTAGATCTCACCAAACGTCCACACACACACACAGCCACCAAACTATCAATCATGTTTTCTCAAAAAAAAATCAATCATGTCCTAACAAAAACACTATCAATCATGTTTTCTCAAAAAAAAAAATCAATCATGTCCTAAAAAATAAAAAATAAAAACCAATCCAGTACTTTGACCAATAAAATGTAGGTTATATGTCACAAAAACTATACCATCCAATTCATATTGAAAAATAGTTTTCAACTGTGTACTTTTTATGATATATAATTCATATATTATTGTTGATTTACTGTCAAAATTTTAATCACAAAAAAAAGAAGACCATGTAAATAGAGAGGGAGTAGTAGTTTCTAAGACACTTTTATGCTTTATCATGTGTTTGGTATTTGAATTTATAAATTTTGGTTCAGTAGACTTGCTTTTCATGTCCAATTTTTTTAGATCTAATTGTTCGCCCCGGCAAACTTCGATTCCTGGGTCCGCCACTGATCCTACGGGATAGAATCGTGTGTGACTCTAGGCGCCCGGTCGTAATTTTTGTTAACGTCGTGTGTACTCCCGCGTGTGCGTCTAGCTATTTGGTGTATTAAATTTGGGTGCATGTGGGCCACCCCTGTCCTGTTGACCTAATTGCATGTGTTCTCTTGCCTAGATGGGTGCATGTGTGGGCCGACATGGGTGGGCTTTGTTATCGCTGCCGCGTGATTGCTCGCTCGTGTGTGCGTCTCGCCAGGGTCCACGCGTAGTTGCAATCGCTGCCTTGATCGGTGCCGCTTTATTCGTTCAGTCCAGAAACCGCTAGCGGTTTGGTGTTCCTTTCCGTTTTCTCCTCTGATCTTTTCGTGGGTTATAAATAGGCCTTCCTTCATGTGATCTCCTAGTTCCTAGTTGGTCTGTGGGCTTTGTTTCTTTTTTTCCATCTATTACTCCGCTGCAACATTGACTGCCTCGGCTAGGTAATGGGAACACGTACGTGCATCGATGTATATAAACATCATAATGGTTGATGTTTTCTCGGTCTGTGTTATTTGCACGCAGACTTCAACCATCAGCATCGGCGACCTGAGATACAGACATACAGTAGTATCAACAACTTTTCGGCACCGCCACCAGCCATGACTTTCAACTGTAACTGTACGTACTCCTGAAGTGGCATTCTTCTGCAAGAAGGGCATTGAGCTAAAACAATCACGAGAAAACCAACACAGCTTATTGTGAGAATGTGTAGGGCACAACAGCTGGTTTAATCGAGCCGTTGAGCTGCTTCTAAGACTTCTACAACTGCATTCACCACAAGGTTGATGGCCCCTTGGATCATCCACCGAGCCGTATTGTACTACCCGAACCCGAATGGAGGGCTTCCCTCGTTGATCAAAAGATCATCCCAATTAGTGGTGGAGCTTGCCAAAGATTATTGGTGGGGTCAAGCAGACTTGAGGGGGCCATAATGACAAATTCAACTTAAACTTTGACAATCTTCAAGATTTTAGCTTAACTAATGGTATTTCACATAATTCTCGAGGGTATGGGGGCCATAGCCCCCCTTGGCTAACAAATTATTTCGTTCTATTTTTTATCTCGACTAATATTAGGGCATGTACAATGGTACTATCTTTAGAATGTCATGTAGGATAAATGATGAGGTGGAGGAGAGAGAAATCATAAGAAAGACTTGTCTTCTCTTATTTAAGAAAAGACAAGAAATGATCTCTTAGTTGTTTCAACACGTTTTTAGAAATAGCTAGTTATTGGAGACAAGGCTAAGAGATGACTCATTGTAGATTTGTTTTTTTTTTGTTATCTCTAAATTACATGGAAAAATTAAGATAAGACTATCTTATCAAAACATTGTACATGCCCTTAGGAGTCTAAGTCACCAGCAGGGGTTAGACTACGAGTCGGTGAATAACGTGACGGTGTGTGCCGACGACACTAGAAACGAGGTTAAGATCAAAATATGGGTTAATTCCAAGCTGATCACGGTGAAGCAAGTCACATTCATGCATTACAACATGTCAAGCGTGCAGAATCCCTTCCTGATTGATCAGCACTACTGCACCCACAACATTGACCGCCCAGGCTAGGTAATGGGAACACAACGTGCATCCAATGTGTATATAAACGTCATCCTGATTGCAGTTTTTCTCACTCTGTACTATTTGCACGTAGACTTCAGCCATCAACATGAATGTTGTGAGATAAATCAGTATCTATGGCTCTTCGGCGGCACCAATAGGCATGACTTTCAACTCCATACGTACCCAGTAGGAAGTGCACAGAATGTGGCAATGTGCAAAGCACAACAACTGGTTTGATCGAGCCGCAGAGCTGCTTCTAAGACCTCTACAAGTGCCTACAACACAAGATATGCCTTCTGGTTAAGCCTAATAGTTGAGTGTTGAAAATGTAGCCACATCTTAACAACTACTCCCTCCGTTCCTAAATATAAGATGTATTATTTTTTTTTAAAGTCAAACTTCTCTAAGTTTGACCAAGTTTTTAGACAAAAATATCAATGTCTTGAATACCAAATCATTGTCACTAGCTTCACCATGAAATATATTTTGATATTTTACATGTTCAATATTGTAAATCCTTATAGATTTTGCTATAAAGTTGGTCAAACATAGACAATGTTTGACTTTCTGAAAAACTAATACACCTTATATTAAGGAACGGAGGGAGTATAGAGCTAATGGCATGTTGAGACGTGTCGGTCTTACATCTGTGCCATCTTGGAAAGCATGTTCGAATGGAACTGAACATGGTGGAAGAAAACCTCTCGAAACAAGCATTTGCCCTGCATTATAGATAAAGAAGAAACCAAATTATGCAACAGAACGGTACAAGATAATGAGGAAGCCCTCTTACAAAGCAGACATGGGATAACCGGACAATGTAAACTCACATGACTATCCTTCCCCTCCTCTCCATTTGTTCACGCTGCAACCGAGAGGCTTATGAAAGGGAACAATGTTCAATGGTGCGCTACCTTCACCTCTGCCATTAGGGGGCGCAAATGGCAGACTATACACTGAGAAGCCGCCCATGACCATTGGGGTCACCTCCGACGACGGCAAGACTATTTCCCCTCTGTCATGTTTGCTGGACGACTTCACCATGTGGTACGCGCAAGATCAACATGTGTTCTCCTACCTGCTAACCACATTGTGGCACGAGATGGCTATCCAGGTGGTGTCTTGCCACGCCGCAGTGGAGCTGTGGACACGGCATCCTGAAGCCAGTTTGGGATGCTGGTGATTCTCAAGTGCTCTTGACAAAAACTGCTTGGGTGGTGCACCTCATCTTATACTCGTGCATGAGTGTGTGTAACCATGTGTTGGATGTACGAGGGGGGAAATTGGGCCTGGGACAACTGGGGCTGTAGCCCTAGGCGTGGGCCAACTAGCACTTGAACATATAAGTTGCAAATATTTGAGAATTTGTGATACACAGAAGCCCAGCCCCAGTCTTCACGTACAAGGCTTTAGCCCATTCACTACCGGACTCGCGGCCTATGTCGACGGCCCAGGGCCGTCGGCATAGATCTATGCTTACGGCTGCCGTCGGCATAGCCCCGTCGGCATAGATCACGTCAATGTAGATGTGTTAGACCGTCGGCATAGTATAGCCATCAGCATAGGTGCCTATGCCGACGGCCGAGGGCCAGCCGTCGGCATAGTTTAGCCGTCGGCGGTGTTTTTCGCCTGACGGTAACGGGCAGTGCCGTCCAAAGCGCTGACGACTAAGGGAACGACACGTGGCAGGGATATGCCGACGGCTTTGCCGTCGGCATATTCCTGCCACGTGTCGTTCCCTATGCCGTCGGCTTTGCCGTAGGCATAGCCCTGCCACGTGTCACGCCCCGGGAAGCCCTGGGCTCATCTATGCCGACGGCTTTGCCGTAGGCATAGTTTTTTTTATTTTCCCTGTTTTCTCTTTTTCAATTCATTTGACAGCATTTCAGAGCAGAATAATGTGAGATTATGCAGAAATATGACAGTTCATCATCTAAACATACTAAAGTTCATCATCATCATTTAAACATAGTCAAATTCATCATCTAAAGATCATCACTGGTGAAAGTTCATGAACATAAATAGTGTACGACATGGAACATGAAAGGTATGGCACGATGGCCACATGCACAGACCGCCTCCGCCCAAACCACATCGACATCAAGCAAGACCGCCGCCGCCAAAACCGCCACCGCCAAAACCGCCACCGCGACCACCACCACTCTGCCAGATCGGAGTGACTGGGGTCGACGTAGCAGGAGTCGAGCCACCGGTCCCCTACATGTTTGAGAGATGATTCTAACGGTAAATATGATATGATAGTGTTGAATGAACGGGAACTAGTTAAGGCAAATGTACTAACCGGACTATCACTGCCTAGTGCCACCCATTCATCGAACGTGGGCATGTGTGGGGGTTCTCCCGCAGGTGGTGGTGGGGTTCCAATTTGTGGTGGCTTCGTGCGGTTAGTCCAAGACGCCAACATAGCCTAGATGTTAGTTAAACAAGCAAACTAGAAGGTCAGAAGGAATGGAACTGCAAATTTTAGCTTGGGTTTAAGCGGGCAAAACTAACTGTCATCGCTTGACGGTTGTAATCATCGTTTGCCTTCACTCGTTGCAAGTACTCCCTCACCTCAAGATTCCTATGCTCGACAAATGCCTTATATGCCTACAAAATTTAGGTTGCATTTAGTGCTCAAGTAATGAATCCACCCGGATCCCAAGGTATATCAAAGCCAATTTTAATTAACAATGATTTGTACTTTAGTAGTGAGCACAAAGTAACATATATCATGCAACGACGAAGTCTAACTCTCTTCTTATGAATCGGCATGTCATAAAAGAACAATTCATGCACACATAGTAAATGCCAATGCATAGTATAAGCAGTTTCTTGAAATTCTATCGTATTGGAAACATAAAGAGGCGAAGATGTAGTTCCTCTTTCATAATAATTGCAAGTAGGAGCAGCAAGCACATGCATATTACATTCATCAAAATCATCATGTGCAATGGTAAATGGCAACCCATCAATATAATCCTTACTAAGCGCACACTTCTCCGATATAGTGTAGTCGGGAGAATTCAAAAAGATAATAGGACTATCATACGTGGGTGTAATAGCAACAATTTCATGTTTAACATAAGGAAATATAGCAAGTTGATCTCCATAAGCATAATTCATATTGGCATCTTGGCCACAAGCATAGCAAGCATCATCAAAAAGGGATATTTCAAGAGAATCAACGGGATCATATCAATCATCCTTCGGTAAGCACGAAGGGGATTTAAACAATGTATGAGTTGAAGAGTTACTCTCATTAGAAGGCGGGCACGGGTGATCAATCCGCTCTTCCTCCTTTTGTTCTTCGCTCTCCTCATCATCTTTTTCATCTAATGAGCTCACAGTTTCATCAATTTATTCTTCCATAGTTTCCTGCAAAATATTAATCTCTTCTTGGATAGCGGAGAATTTCTCAATAAATGCATTAATATAGTAATTGTATTCATATTTTTCATAGCAATATCTAAGTATAGCAAGATTTTCTGGTATATAAACTGAATCATCAAAATCATCAAACACTTTAAACATAGATTCAACCTCATAAGCACCCATAAAAGCAAAAAATTCTTCTATTTGTTCCACATCATATTAATCATAGATACCATTAGCATAAGAATCTAAGGTTTCATTATCATTGAATTTGCATGAAAAGGGAAGGTGTGGAGCCTTCATCCTAGAGCAACAAGTATAATCATGTATCACGCGTAGTTGACGAGCATACCAACACAACATAGAAATTTGATCCCATAATAGTTTCCCTTTTTGTGTCAAGCGATAATCCCTAAAGTATTTACGTTGATCCAACGTGTCTCCCATAACATAACGGAATGGGGTTTTTTCAGGATTATTAAAGTAGTACATAATTTCTTTCACATAACAAGCATCGAGGGTTTTAGGAGGTTCCCCATCTCCATGAGTAGCATCTACACCTAATTTTTTTGGTATTTCATGTTCCATATCCATAACTAAAGATAGAGAACAATTAGGAACAACAACAAAAAATTACTTAGTGATAAAACAAACAAGCACACACGAGAATATTCACCCCACGCTATGACTCCCCGGCAACGGCGCCAGAAAAAGGTCTTGATAACCCACAAGTATACGGGATAGTTGTAGCCTCTTTCGATAAGTAAGAGTGTCGAACCCAACGAGGATCTAAAGGTAGAACAAATAATCTCTCAAGTCCTATCGGCCACTGATACGACTCTACGCATGCTTGATGTTCGCTTTACCTAGAACAAGTATGAAACTAGAAGTACTTTGTAGGTGCGATATGATAGGTTTGCAAGATAATAAAGAGTACGTAAATAAAAACTAGGGGCTGTTTAGATAAAGATGCAATAAAGTAAATATAGCGAGTATGGAAAAGTGATGGTAGGAGTTGTGAAATTTTCCCTAAGCAATTGACTACGTTACTAGACCGATAGCAAGTTTTATGTGGGAGAGGCATAAGCTAACATACTTTCTCTACTTGGATCATATGCACTTATGATTGGAACTCTAGAAAGCATCCGCAACTACTAAAGATTCATTAAGGTAAAACCCAACCATAGCATTAAAGTATCAAGTCCCCTTTATCCCATACGCAACAATCCCCTTACTCGGGTTTATGCTTCTGTTACTCAAGTAACCCACTATAAGCGAATCATGAACGTATTGCAACACCCTACAGCGGGAATCCCTCACGCTTGTGCGACACGGAGGGCACAATAGGACATCAACATAACCACAAGCAAATTAAACCAATCATAGCAATTCATCAATCACCGGTAGGACAGCGAAAATCTACTCAGACATCATAGGATGGCAACACATCATTGGAAAATAATATGAAGCATAAAGCACCATGTTCAAGTAGAGGGTACGGCGGAATGCGGGAGAGTGGACCGCTGAATATAGAAGGGGGAAGGTGATGGAGATGCTGGTGAAGATGGTGGAGGTGTTGGTGAAGATCGTGGTGATGATGATGGCCCCCGGCGGCATTCCGGCGCCACCGAAAGCTAGGGGGAGAGAGGCCCCCTTCTTCTTCTTCTTCTTCTTCCTTGACCTCCTCCCTAGATGGGAGAAGGGTTTCCCCTCTGGTCCTTGGCTCCCATGGCGTGGGAGGAGCGAGAGCCCCTCCGAGATTGGATCTATCTCTCTGTTTCTGCGTTCTCCAATTCTACCCTGGCACCGTTTCCTTTATATCTGGAGATCCGTAACTCCGATTGGATTGAAACCTTCGCCCAGATCATTTTCCAAAAATTAGCTTTCTTGCGGCCAAAGAAGGGCATCAACCGCCTTACGGGTGGCCCACGAGATAGGGGGGTGCGCCCACCTGGAGTGGTGGCGTGGGCCACTCTCGTGGCCACCTCGGGCACCGTTTCGCGTTGATTCTTCCTCCCAAAAATCACAAATATTTCAAAATAATTCTCCGTCCGTTTTTATCCCGTTTGGACTCCGTTTGATATTGGGTTTCTGCGAAACAAAAAACATGCAACAGATAGGAACTGGCACTGGGCACTGGATCAATATGTTAGTCCCAAAAAATAGTATAAAAAGTTGCCAAAAGTATATAAAAGTTGAATAATATTGGCATGGAACAATCAAAAATTATAGATACGATGGAGACGTATCAATGGGCGTCTATGCCGACGACTTTTCTATGCCAATGATTGACAGGGATACGCCAAAGCAAATGATCCCGACAGCAGCCGTCGACATAGCCCTTTGCCGATGGGGTTTGGGCCTATGCCGACGGCCCTGGGCCGTCGGCATAGTAGGTCATTTCGGTAGTGGTATCACGAGGCTGCCAGCTCGGCCTCCGAAGGGCCACCTTTAGGAGGTGCTTGCTTGGACACCTCCTCGGCAATGACGGCCTCCTCTGGGCTCCCGCGAGCTGCCACATCGGCCTCTTCGTCTCCTCCCTAGAGGGCAGGGACGAGACGTCACCTAGTCTGGAGCCGCCATTGGGCACCCCGCAGTCGGCCCCATCGTCCGCAGAAGAAGTGGTCCTCTTTCCTTTTCGAGGAGGGGGATGGGGGTGATTCATGACAGGTTGCAAAATTGCCCGCGTCTCCGAGCTCGAGTCTTGCCACAGAAGCGGGGGCTCCGAAAGCATAGCAGCGAACCCTGCAAACTACGGCGATAATCAAAGACAACGAAGGTCATAAATAACTGCCCGACCTCCCACCTTAACCCGAGGAGAGGTCAGAAGAACGTACCTCCTTCGACGGGGCAGCACGGCTGAAAGGCTCCACCACGACCTCCATGGGTACCTTGTCGGCCTCTAGCCCTAACAGCCAGCACGAGCCTGCAGAGGGAGCACCCGACACTCCACCCAGGTCCGTGCAATCTGGACGCCGGTTAGACCATCGTCCTTCAGGAGCGCGGTTGCTTGCAACAGCAGCCCCGTGCTGTCCGGGAGATCGATTGCCGACTCCTAGGAGTCCAGACGTGGCGGGGACTCACCGGAGAAGGCCGGCAGGTCAGACTCAAGGCCAAATACATAGAACCACTTATTTGCCAGGCCCCCATCACTCTTGCGAAGGCCATGGGAAAATAGGGGGAGCGGGGTTGCCGCTGGAGGCTAGCCCCACCAATGTCGCCAACGGAGCCACCACTCATTTGACCTTTGACGAAGAAGAGGCGTCGGAAGTGGTCAAAGTGGGGAGCAGCCCCAAGAAAGCACTTGCAGAAGGTGATGAAGTTCGCGAGGTGCAGAATGCTATAGGGGTTGAGATGGTGGAGTTGGATGCCAAAGAAGAAAAGGAGACCCCACACATAGGTGTGCAAGGTGAAGCCGAGGCCTCGCCCGAAGAAGTCTAAATGAAGGACGTCCATGCCGTCCGGCGGCGCAGGGAATTCCTTCGCAGAAAGGGGAATACAATACCTGAGGTTTGATAGGAATGACCCCTCCGCTATCAACTTACGGACCTCCCCGTCGGAGATGATGAAGCGAGTCCACCAGCTGGTGAAGACCTAGACACGGGGCTATGCCTCAATGGCATCACATGAACTCTCTGCTTCCCGCTTCTTCTCCGCTTCCCGGGTCGCCCGCACACTTCCGGCGCCGGCCGAGGAACCTGACTGGCCCATCTCTCGTCGCTCAGGGGAAGAAGCGGCGCTCCCGAAGACGATGAACATCGCTATGGCGGTGGGGAAGGGGATGCAAAGGCGGAGGCACAAGGAAGCAGAAGCAAGAGGAGGCGGGCAATGGTGAAATGACGCATGTATTCCCCATTTGCTCTTATGACTCACTGCAAGCGAGCCGGGAATCGATACTTCTCCGCATGCCACGTACCCCACTACCTATGGGTGGTTCCAATTCACAACTTGCAGACGTGGGAATCAAGGCAAGGTTACCACGAAGAGTAGTGCATCGACCCGGCTCAGTCCCTTCGTCCACGTGGCGGTTTGAAGTTAAAAGTGGTGCCCCCTCTTCTGTCAAAATCAGAATCAGGGCGACTAGACCTGTGGGTGCAACGACATTAACTGGAGGCCTCTCCAAATGACAAGCATAAAGACGTACTCAGGCCATCAAGATGATGACGTTGTAGCCAGGCTTCAAAGAGGCGAGTCCTCAAAGGAGCCCGCCGGAGGTCTCATGGCCCTCCCTATGACCTCCGCCACGCTCGGGGGCTACTAACGGGGTCTTGTACCAGGGGTGGCTACTGCCAAGGAGCCCGACCTCATCAGCTACAAGGGGGCCCAGTGGGCCCATGACTTTCATGACGCCCAAGAGTAGAGGGCAGCGGTGCCCCATATGGCATCCAACATGTAAACCCTAGGCCTCTCCTGTCTATATAAAGGGAGTCTAGGGTTCCTCTTGAGAATCCATCTTCAGACAGGAGAACTCTTGGTAGTAACATCATACACTATTGTAAACCTCGCATGAGGTATCCCTTCACTATGAATAACCAAAACCAGCAGGACGTAGGGTATTATTCTCCGGAGGCCTGAACCTGGATAAACCGCTCATGTGACCTATGATCCATGACTTCCAGCCGCGCTTGGACCCCTACCGAGGGATCTG